>NC_044905.1:95011609-95063342 GCF_001633185.2 Quercus lobata
GGACACTTTTATTTATTGAATTTAAGTAAAATTTTAAAATTTTAATTTTATTTTAAATAAAAAGGAGAGAAAAATATAAATAATTTAATGATATAGAAGATGTGGGGAGATGAATAGTGATATTAAGGTAGAAGGTAGTGGGGAGATGAAAAGATAAAGGTAAGGAAAAAGCTTGGACAAAGTGTAAATGTTAAAAAAAAAAAAAGTACAATTTTTTAAGGATAATTTTATTGATTTGAATTTAAATAAAATATTTCATGTTTAATTATTAAAAAAAAAAAAAGAGAAAATATAAATAATTTAATGATGTGGAAGATGTGAATGAATTTAAATGTTGAATAACATAAGATGAGAAAAAAAACGTAAAAGTAAAATATATAACAATAAATACCAATAAAGAGAACAATTGCACATAAAAGATTTTTGTTCTTTCTTATAACTCTAATTAAGATTGATGGTTTTTTTTTTTTTTTTTTTTTTTTTTTTTTTTTTAAATATGTGTTTTAGTATTGTCTTTTTTTAATTTCCCATCAGAAATAAAGTCTTTTCTTTTCCTTTTATAATTTTGATTGAATTTTGGTTTGGATTAATACTTAGTTGTTTTTGGGAATAGGAATTTGAATATGCCTACCAATTTTTTGACTAATAAAATATTATAAAATCTAATTTTTTCTTTAGTTTTATTTTAATTTTGGTTAAGTTAACAATGTAATTTTGTGATGATTTTTTATTATTATGATTGTAGGGTCATGATTTGGGGCCCAAGCCCAAAAGGTATAGGGTCTTGGTCCAACGAGCCCAGAAACAATGAAGTTGTAGAGAATGAGTCGTAGAACTAGGTCCTAGCGAATTGGACAACAGTTAGTATTGGGCTATACAATGATTAAACACAAATAAAACGCATTGATATCCATAGATTTTCAGTCCGAGGAGGGTAAATGATAATATATTGATCACCGTCGAATATTATGATAGTTTGGATTGCTATAGCATGCCCCCTCCTTTCTGGGGATTTCTTTCATTATATAGCCTTTTTGGAGTTATCTTGATCCTATACTTGTTGATCATCTGAGTCTTTACTTGAGTGCCAGTCCCATCAGACATCCTTCTTCAGCCTTCTATGAGTTGTGGTGGCCAAGACATCACTGTTTAAAGGTCCTCTCTACATAAATGTAGCAAGAAAAGTAGCTGCAATGCATTTAATGTGGTGCCAGTAGCTTTTCCTCAGATATTTTGCATTTCCTTCTTCCCTGCAGGTTTGTGAGGCACGTTCCTATTGCTAGTGCCTATTGAGGGGTCCTTCTAATTGCCAGAGTGCACATTTGAGCTACATTCATCACGTCCGAGGAGGCATTCCTCCTCGAATCGTCCTCCAAATGCTCCCCGCCTATGAGAGCTAAATTGGAAATCCCTTTTGCAACCATTTCCTCTCCTCGGACTTTGTCAATTGTCCTGGGTGAGGCCCAAAGCCCCTTACATGATTTGGAGTCTTGGCCCCTACAATAGCCCCTCAAAATTCCGGTTTTTCCCTCTTATCCAAGGAGAAAAAAGTGGGATTTTGATATTTAACGGATAAGTCCCTCCAATTCTTTGATTCACACATGTGGGAGCACTATCTCACGCACCTCATAACTGCTATTGACGCTTCGTAGCCCACGAGGCACCATTAATTGCTCCAGGTGGCTCTATGTCCCCTCACATCCAACGGTAGGACGCTAAATCAACGGCAGATATTCTTCTAAAATTTTGAGCGAGAGTAATCCCATTTATTTTCCCTCACTATATAAGGCTTCTGAGGGAGATCACTTTCCTCTTTTTTTAGGGGGGGAAAAAAACATTCAAGTGTTCCAGAGAATTTTAATGCCTCTTCTCACAAAATATTCTAAGTCCCTAAGTTTCATAGTTGTTTCTATAAGGATTCCCTGTGAATCTTTTGAAAGTTTGAGAGACTTAGCATACGTATTCCCGTAAGTTTTTATTTCCCTATATTCCCCTTTTTTTTTTGTTCTCCTTGGCCTTCTTTCATTTATAAACCTTTCTTTGTGCCATTTCCGGTTACCTGGATGGGTAAGTTTAAGAACCTAGTAGATTTTTAGGCCGGTATGAAGGGTTTTAGGGCCAGGTACCATATCCTGTAAGGAATGGATTTAAAGTATTGCCCTTCAGACCAAATTCTAACTAACAGAGAAACGGGGTAGGTCGTCATTCTTATGATTGCTTTCATAGAATGAGGGATGATGATTCCTATGGGTAGGATAACTAGAGATTACTTGCATAGCCATAGGCTGGCCCCCCACCAGTGCGCCGCTAACATGTTTTGAATCTTAAGGTGCGTAGATGCTCTGAATGACTAGATGAACCTCGGCCTCTCATGGCACAATGTTGTTCACTTGTGTGAGTGCCACTGCCTTTCTGGGACGTATTACCTAAATTCCAAGTCCGATGAGGTGAGGCTAATATCTTGCCTTCCCAAGTCCAACAAAGGCTTGAAGGATGATTATCTGGTCGTTTCCGGGAAATGGCATGATGGTCTTCACTACCTAGTTAGGGCAGGAACACTAGGTCGGACACTTTAGGATCAGGTCCCTCAGCAGGGATTTTAGTCTTTTAAGCTTTCCTCTTACTTATTTGGTCTTCGTTTTGGTCGCTTGTTCTCTCGAACTGACGTAACCTTTCTTTTAGATGTTTTGCAGACAAAGTACACGTCAATTCGAGGATTAGTCTGGTCAATGTCCAAGCTCTCAACTACCTTTGAAGGTCGGAGATCTTTGTGAGCGAGGACGAGTAGTTACAGGCCGCTCACCTCATTTTGGACTACGAGCCTCTATCTCGTATATTCCAGGACGTGGGCCAAGTGATAAGGGCCAAGAGCCCCCGATTGGCTTATATTGACGTTTCTAAGCCGGGATTTCTAGCTCGGAGAGACTTGCCACTAGTCCAGCCGCCCGCTCAACGCGTTCCCCAGAAGGTAGCCGTTCCAGGGGAGGAGATTGATTCTACACACTCATCCTTCGAAACCGAAATCGATCACTTTTGCTTTAACGAAGAGGGTGAGGTGCCAACAAGGCCCATAGAGCTTTCAGACTTTGACTTGGATCTTGATTGCTTTTTTGCAGCTCATTCCCCGAGACTAATAGTTGCTCGGATCGATTCCAGCCAAGAGATTGAAGAAGAAGGCATGGATCTAAAGCCGAGATCTAGTCTAAAGGGCCTTATGTCTAATAGGAATAAAGGGCAATCCTCCAAGGATGCCCCTAAGGAGCAAGCTCTTGCCAGCCTCCCTCCTTCACCTTCTCTTCCCACTGACCTCGAACTACAGGCGAATCCAAACCTGAGGAGGAAAAGGCTAGTTGATGAACTAGAGGAGGGTGAGGTCGAACCTTAAAAGGCTAAACAGCAGAAGAAAGGCAATGAGCCTAAAGATAAAAAGGACTAAGTCCATAGATAGTCGAGATGAGGCTGCACAACGGAGGGGGCAGCGCACCTAGTCTCCTCAGCTTGAATTGGACGGCGTTCCCATTCCTTGGGATGCGACACTTTGGGAGTCCCAACGGGGGCAGGTAACATATCTTGCCGAGGCTCTGCAGCAACCCCTCCTCCTGCCTCGTGACATGGACGGGCTCAGGACTACAAGGCAGCCGGACCTTTTCATGTTGCAGGGACCTCGCCATGGTAAAACGAAAAAAGAAACCCTTCATCGCACAAATTCTAAATTCCGCTTTGATCTATTTGTCACCCGTGTTTTGATGACCCTTCCTTTGCTTTGTACAGGTGACTCAACAAATTTATGTGGCCGAGGAATGGGTCAAGAACTCTTGCGAGGAAATAAATGTTGAGGTTCAATCCCGACTTGCAGCTGAGAAGGCTGCTGGGGTCCTTAAGCGAGAAGGATAGCCTGGCCGATAAGGTCAAAGAGGTTATTCAGGCCAGGGATAGCGTTGTGGCGAGCCTGAAGACTACGAAGAAGCAAGTTGAGGATATGCACCAGAAGTTGCATGTAACGGAGATAAACCTGGCTACCGAGAAGCAAGCGGTCTTGGACCTCAAGGCGTAGCTGCTACGTTCTGAGGCTGCGGCTCGAGTAGCTAGGGAAGCAGCTGAGGCCACCATGAAGGCGTCGTATGAGCGTGGGGTACTTGACACCGAAACCAGGCTGACCGAAGAGGTGGCTGTGGTCTGCAGGGACTATTGCACTGAGTCCTAAGGAGTAGCGATGGACCGTGAGGGAGTCCCTGCAAATTCCGAGCTTAGGAAGGTTGAGAATATCTCCTTCCCAAAGGATATTCGAGAGATTCCTAACTTGGACACTCCTACCGAGACACTTCTTCTTGCCCAGGCTGCCCTCCTTGATCCTAACGCTTTTAGGAGGGGAAGGAGCAGACAAGGAAGCTCAGCAACCAGCGAAGGACAAGCCATCCAAAGACTCCCTCAATATCAGAGATGTCATCTCGTAGGCCAAGGAGGCTGAATCGAAGTCTAGAACTGAAGGCACTTGCTCTGAGGCTGCTAACTCTAGGAAAGACATGGCTAAGGATAAAGTCAAGATTTCTAGATGTAGGATTTTCTTTCATTATTTTACTGTTGTTTTCCTGTGGCCTTTGCCACCGTTTGTAATATGAATTACCTTTAAGTTAATGAATGAACTTTTTTTCTATTTTTTGGGTTTTTATTTTCGCTGTTTTCAACTTTATTATCGCTCATTATTCGTTTTCCAAGAGATCTAATCCGAACAGGGATATTTTACATTCGTGGTGAGAGTTAATTCTTATATAGTTAATTCTTATATAGTGAATACTTGAGTGAATGTAAAAAGTAATTAATTTCCCCTGAACCTGTGGTCCGAGGAGCCATCCAAGACTAAGGTTCTATTTAATACTTAAGTAAATATATGAAGTGATTAATTTCCCCTGAGCCTGTGATCCGAGGAGCCATGTAGGACTAAGGTTCTGTTTAATACTTGGGTAAATATACAAAGTGATTAATTTCCCCTAAGCCTGTGGTCTGAAGAGCCATGCAGGACTAAGGTTCTGTTTAATACTTGAGTGAATGTAAAAGATAATTAATTTCCCCTAAGCCTATGGTCCAAGGAGCCATGGAGGACTAAGGTCCTGTTTAATACTTGGGTAAATATACGAAGTGATTAATTTCCCTTGAACCTGTGGTCCGAGAAGCCATGCAGGACTTAGGTTCTGTTTAATAATTGAGTAAATGTAAAAAGTAATTAATTTCCCCTGAGCCCGTGGTCTGAGGAGCCATGCAGGACTAAAGTTCTATTTAATACTTGGGTAAATATACGAAGTGATTAATTTCCTCTGAGCCTGTGGTTCGAGGAGCCATGCAGGACTAAGGTTCTGTTTAATACTTGAGTGAATGTAAAAAGTAATTAATTTCCCATGAGCCTGTGGTCCAAGGAGCCATGCAAGACTAAGATTATGTTTAATACTTGGGTAAATATACGAAGTGATTAATTTCCCCTGAGCCTGTGGTCCGAGGAGTCATGCAGGACTTAGGTTCTGTTTAATACTTGAGTGAATGTAAAAAGTAATTAATTTCCTCTAAGCTTGTGGTCCGAGGAGCTATGCAGGACTAAGGTTCTGTTTAATGCTTGGGTAAATATACCAAGTGATTAATTTCCCCTAAGCCTGTGGTCCGAGGAGCCATGTAGGACTTAGGTTCTGTTTAATACTTGAGTGAATGTAAAAAGTAATTAATTTCCCCTGAGCCTATGGTCTGAGGAGCCATACAGGACTAAGGTTCTGTCTAATACTTGAGTGAATGTAAAAAATAATTAATTTCCCTTAAACCTGTGGTCCAAGGAGCCATGCAGAATTAAAGTTCTATTTAATACTTGTAAATATTTGAAGTGATTAATTTCCCTTGAGCCTGTGGTCCAAAGAGCCATGCAGAACTTAGGTTCTGTTTAATACTTGAGTGAATGTAAAAAGTAATTAATTTCCCCTGAACTTGTGGTCCGAAGAGCAATGCAGGACTTAGGTTCCGTTTAATACTTGAATTGATGAACGAGAAATAAGAAGCGCAAGGGCTTTTCACAATAGAAGGATTTATCAAGAATGGGAACTTTCATTAATAATAGTATATTTTCAGGTTGTTTACATTCCAAGGGCGTGCTACTACATGCTCATCTAAATCTTCTAAAATATATGCCCCAATGCCAACCATTGAGGTGATACGATACGGTCCTTCCCAATTTGGCCTAAGCTTTCCCCATGCGGGATTTTTTTCAGTGCCCAGAACTTTCCTCAATACTAAGTCCCTAGGCACTAGTGGCCTTAGCTTTACCTTAGCATCATAACTTTGCTTAGGCTTGTGTTAGTAGTAGGCAAGTTGGACCATTGCCTTTTCCCTTCTTTCCTCGATAAGGTCTAAACTTTTCTCTAGCAGCTCATTGTTGCTGCTGGGACAGAATGAGCTAGTTTTTAGTGTTGGAAAGTTTGCTTCCAGTGGAATAACAGCCTCGGCTCCGTAAGTCATTAAAAAGGGCATTTCTCCTGTTGATCTGTGAGGCGTGGTCCGGTACGTCCACAGCACATGCGGCAGTTCCTTTACCAATCTTCCCTTCACGTCGTCTAACCTTTTCTTCAGCCCGTTCAATATGACCTTGTTAATGGCCTCGGCCTGCCCATGCCCCTGGGGGTAGGCTGGTGTAGAGTATCTATTTGCAATTCCCAATTCGCCACAGTACCTTCTGAAAGCCTTACTATCGAACTGAAGACCATTGTCCAAGATTAGGGTATGAGGGACTTCGAACCTAGTGACAATGTTTCTCCAAACGAACTTTTTGGCATCCACGTCTCTGATATTTTCTAGAGGTTCGGCTTCAACCCATTTAATGAAGTAATCAGTGCCGACGAGCAGATATCTTTTGTTCCCCGCTACTTTAGGAAATGGCCCTACGATATCCAAGCCCCATTGGGTGAATGGCCAAGGGCTGGACAGTAGATTGAGGATCCCCCCTGGTTGATGTATGTTTGGTGCAAACCTCTAGCACTGGTCGCACTTCTTCATATATTCGTGTGCTTTTTTCTGCATATTTGGCCACCAGTAGCCTTGGGTGATGGCCGTATGGGATAAGGACCTGTCTCCGATATGGCTTCCCCAAATTCCTTTGTACAATTCCTCCAGGATGAGTTCCATGGCCTCAGGGTGCACGCAAAGTAGGTATGGTCCCAAAAATGAGCGTTTATACAGCTTCAGGTCCTCGGATAGCCAGAACCGAGAAGTTTTTCTTCTTATCTTGTCGGCTTCGCACTTCTCTTCAGGTAAGGTGTCCTCTTTTAGAAACATTACCAAAGGGTCCATCCAACTAGGCCCCACTCTGACGTTGTGGACATGGATCATTTCTTTCTTCATCAGCGAGGGTTTGTGTAAATCTTCCACAAGGATGACCCGAGGTAAACATTGAGCCAAGGAGGTGGCCAGCGTGGCCAGGGAGTCGGCGTGTGTGTTTCCACGCCTAGGTATGTGTAGTAGGCTAAAAGAATCGAAATGTGACCGCAGGCATTTAGCTTGGTCTAAGTACTCTTGCATTCTTTCATCTCTTATCTCTAACTCCCCATTTACTTGACCTACAACAAGTCTTGAGTCCGAGAATATGCCTACAGACTTCCTTCCCAGTTTTTGGACCATGGACATTCCTTCTAGTAGGGCTTCATATTTAACTTCATTATTCATGGCCAAGAAGCCTAGTCTTAGCGATTTTTCAATGGTAATCCTTTCGGGGGAAACCAGGACTAGCCCCACCCAAGAGTCCCTTTGATTTGCCGCGCCATCTACATATACCTTCCAACAAGTGGGCCCTTGTAGAGAGATTGTGCCAACCGATTTTTCATCCATACTTTGCATCCCTTCTTCTTCTTCTAGTGAAGGTTCAGCAAATTCAGCCACCAGATCCGGAAGGACTTGGCCTTTTACAACAGTACGAGGTATGTACTTAATGTCAAAAGCCCCTAGAATTGTGCCTTATTTAGCAATTCTCCCTGTATAATCAGCATTTCGAAGTATGGACCTGAGCGGGAGTTGGGTTAGAACAATAATTGTATGTACCTGGAAGTAATGGGGTAACTTTCATGTAGCTTGAACCACTGCCAGGATGGCCTTTTCCACTGGAAGGTAGCAAATCTCAACATTGTGTAATGATTTGCTTACGTAATAAACCAGTCGTTGTACACCGTTGTCTGTTCGTATCAGCACTAAGCTTACAGCATGATGGGCCACATCAATGTAAGCAAATTGGACTTCATCGGCCTCAGGGCTAGACATGATTAATGGCTGAGACAGATACTCTTTAAGTTGTTGGAAGGCCGAGGCACATTCTTCAGTCCATTCGAATCATTTCCATTTATTCAACAAGAGGAAAAAAGGTCTACACCTATCCGTCGACTGAGAAATAAAACGATTTAATGCGGCAATCATGCTGGTAAGCTTTTGGACCTCCTTGGGATTCCAAGGTGGCTGCATGCTGTGGATAGCCCTAATTTGATCGGGGCTAACTTCGATACCTCTGTGGGTCACCATATAGCCTAAGAACTTTCCCGATTCCACCCCGAATGAACACTTGGATGCGTTGAGACATAGCTTGTGTCTCTTCAGAATTTCAAAGATGTCACCGAGGTCTTTCACATGTTCGGACACCAGTTTGCTCTTTACCACCATGTCATCTATATAAACTTTGATTTTCTTACCCATTTGCGGCTCAAACATTCTGGTCATCATTCTCTAGTAGGTGGAACCCGCGTTCTTCAAACCAAAAGGCATCACCTTATAGTGGTAGTTTCCAACGGGGGTGACAAAAACTGTCTTTTCTTGGTCATCTATGGCCAGGGATATCTGATGGTATCCTTGAAAGGCATCTAAGAAGCTCATTCGAGGATGTCTGGCAATTGCATCTACCAACCGATCTATCTGAGGCATAGGAAATGGGTCCTTTGGGCAGGCTTTATTCAGGTCCGTGAAGTCTACACAGACTCGCCATTTTCCGCTCTTTTTCTTCACCACTACAGTATTGGCTAGCCACTCGGGGTAAAAGACTTCTTTGATAGCCCCTGCTCTCTTAAGTTTCATCACCTCCTCCCTGACTGCATTAGCATGCTCCTTCGATGGACGCCGAGGGGGTCACTTCTTGGGTGTAACGGATGGGTTAACGTTTAAGTGGTGGCATATGAAGTCCGGATCAACCCCCGGGGCCTATAGGCATCCCATGCAAACACGTCCACATTTTTCCTAAGAAAATCAAATAGTTTTTCTTTCTCTTGGGAAGGTAGTTCCGAGCCGATCTGAAAGAATCTTTCCAGATCAACACCCACAGAGACCTTTTCCAGATCCTCACATTTTGCTTCCTCGATTGATCCCCCACCAGGCAATGCCAAGGCTATTGATTGTTATAAGCCACTCTCCTTAGAAGTTGAGGGCTCGGCACTGGGTCGTCATGCGACAGCGGACACCATGCACTGTCTGGCCATGGTCTGGTCCCCTATAACCTCTTTGACTTGGCCTTTTGATGGGTATTTCACCTTTTGGTGCGGGGTGGAGGAGACAGCCCTTAGGGCGTAAAGCCAAGGTCGAGCTACAATGGTCGTGTAGGGTGAATAAGCGTCTACCACAATGAAGTCCACCTACACCAAGTCAGAATCCGTTTGTATGGGCAATCTGATCTAGCCTCTTAGAGTAACGGTCTTTCCTTCGAAGCTTACCAAAGGGGAATCGTATGCTGTTAAATCCTTGGGTTTCAAATTCAGCCCTTTGTATAGGTCGGGGTACATTACTTCCGCAGCGCTGCCCTGATCAACTAGCACTCTCTTCACATCATATCCCCCAATCTTGAGTGTGTTGACCAGGGCATCATCGTGGGGTTGGATAGTTCCGACCTTATCTTCATCCGAGAAGCCCAGCACGGGTGATGCTATCCTCTTAGCCTTCTTAGACTCCCGATTGTCATATTCGATAGAAAGTCGGGTAACAGACACTACTCTGGAAGGATGACAGCTAGTCCTTCCCAAGGCGGCAAGAATGACATTTATCGTGCCTATAGGCGGTCTTAAGGAGGTGTCTCCCCATGTCTCAACATTCACCTGCCCTTGTTGGCCGTTGAAGTGATGTAGGAGATGACTTAATTTTCCCTCTCGGACCAGCTGGTCCAAGTGGTTCTTTAGGTTTCTGCAGTCCTCAGTGGTATGCCCCGGTTCTTGGTGGTACTGACAATATAGGTTCTAGTTGCACTTCATGGGGTCTCCTGCCATCTCATTTGGCCATTTGAAGAACGACTCATTCTTGATTTTCTCCATAACCTGATGTATCGGATCTCGAAACACAGCATGAACTGCCTGCGCACTGGCAGATCTGGATTGCTCTGTGTAGTCTCTCCTCAGTCGGTGGTTATTGTTAAATCGGTCCGACCTGAAGTTCCTCTTCTCCTGAGGGACAACCTTCGCTTTACCCTTACCCAACTGCTGGTTCTCTTCCACCCTCTTATACTTGTCGATTCGTTTCATAAGCTGACGTAGGTTGGTGATAGGTTTCCCCGTTAGGGATTTTCTTAAACCGTGCTCAGTTGGCAGGCCACTCTTGAAGGTACTGATGGCGACGTCATCATAATTGCCGTCTTTCTCATTATACATCTCCCAATACCTATCCGAGTAGGCTTTTAGGGTCTCCCCTTCTAGCATGGACAAAGACAGAAGGGAATCCAAGGGTCGAGGAATCCTGCTGCTCATGATGAAGCAAGAGCCAAAGGCTTGGGTCAGCTACTTAAAGGAATTTATGGAGTTTGGTCTGAGGCCATCAAACCATCTCATCGCCATCAGTCCCAAACTAGACGGAAATACTTTGCACATCAAAGCCTCATCTTTGGAATGGACGGCCATTCTCTAGTTGAACAGACTTTCGTGCTCTACGGGGTCCGATCGACCGTTGTATATAGTGAAAGTAGATTGATGGAATCGCTGAGGAAGTTCAGCCCCTTCTATCTTGCGCGTGAAGGGTGACTTGGAGATTTGATCTAAGGCCTTGATCATGGCGTCATTCACTAGGCCCTTATAGGACAGACTTCTGTGACTGCGTTTGTGATGGCATTCTTCCTCATAGGAGAAGGTTTCACTTGGTGGAGTTCTTGACCTTTGCTTGTAATCGTCATCCTTTTCGTTACTAGTGTCTGGGCTAGAGGGGGGACGCTTCCGCTGCGCTCGGCGTAACTTCCTCTTCAAGTCGTCAATCTCCCACTCTAGAGCTCTATTATCGTCCTGCTTTTGGGATACGTGACTTCTCCCCCTTGAATGGCTTTTGCTTGTATGGGTGGTACGTACACTACCCTCTCGACATTTGTCTTGATCTCTTTCCTGCTCGAGGTTAAGAAAGTTGTCCTGCCGTTGAGAACCTACAGGCTCCGTTTGGTGTGGACTTGATCCCACCGTATTTAACCGTTGCACTTGCTGAGGCCCAAGTTCTTCCCACAGATGGCACCAATTGTAGGGTCACAATTTGGGGCCCAAGCCCAAGAGGTATAGGGTCTTGGTCCAACGAGCTCAGAAACAATGAATTTGTAGAGAATGGGTCATAGAACTAGGTCCTAGCGAATTGGACAACGGTTAGTATTGGGCTATACAATGATTAAACACAAATAAAACACACTGATATCCATAGATTTTTAGTACGAGGAGGGTAAATGATAATATATTGATCATCGTCGAATATTATGACAGTTTGGATTGCTACAGCATAACCCTTCCTTTCTGGGGATTTCTCTCATTATATAGCCTTTTTGGAGCTATCTTGATCCTAAACTTGTTAATCATCTGAGTCCTTACTTAAGTGTCAGTCCCATCAGACACCCTTCTTCAGTTTTCTGTGAGTTGTAGTGGCCAAGGTAGCACTGTTTAGAGGCACTCTCCACATAAATGCGACCAGAAAAGTAGCTGCAATGCATTTAATATGGTAGCAGTAGTTTTCCTCAGATATTTTGCGTTTCCTTCTTCCCCGCGGGTTTGTGAGGCACGTTCCTATTGCTAGTGCCTATTGGGGGGTCCTTCTAATTGCCAGAGTGCACATTTGAGCTACATTCATCACGTCCAAGGAGGCATTCCTTCTCGGATCGTCCTCCAAATGCTCCTTGCCTATGAGAGCTAAATTGGAAATCCTTTTTGCAACCATTTCCTCTCCTTGGACTTTGTCAATTGTCCCAGGTTAGGCCCAAAGCCCCTTACATGATTTGGAGTCTTTGTCCCTACAATGATAATTTCCCTATTCCTTAAGAGATGAGTTGTATATTAAGAAAATGTAACACACTACAACAAAGTTAGAAGAATATGGTTCACCTTAAAAAATATTAATGAAATACACACACACACACACACACACAAAATAATAATAAAAAAAAATCTTAAAATGATATATTTGTAGAGATAAAAAGATTAAAAAAAAAAAGTGTAAAAAATCTTCTTTTTTTTTTTTTTTTTTTGATGAAAAAAATACAGTGCTTGAAGTAATTTGTTACTTTTTATATATTATACTTCATTGCATAATATTTACATTTCCACGCATCGCGCAAGTCTGCGGCTAGTTTCCTATAAAAGCTGAATGATTCTACAAGTCTTCTATTGGGAATAAATTCTAATCTTAGGTTGCTAAATGCAAATGTAGTAGAAACATGGTGAGAGAGAATAATGGGTTGTGCTCATGCTTAGTGTAATAAGCATGTGATATGATTGTGGGCTTCCTTTATAATAGGATCCTTTGTTACTCTTAGAACAAACAAAATGACACCCTTATCCCCACCCAAAATGTTTTCTTATAATGACAAGTTTTATCTTTTAACCTCTAAGAAATGCAATGCAATGGCCAAAGGATACGTCCCTTTAATATTTTGTCTCTAATCAAATAAACAAAGGCTCATGTCCCCTTTAGGTACAGGTTTATATGGAATTCAATTGTTTTCAATTTTTTTTTTCTCTATAAGAAAGAATCATCAACCTTAACTAACCCAAAAAAAAAAAAAAAAAACCATCAACATTAATTAGAGTTATAAGAAAGAACAAAAATAGGATAACATTTAACAATTAAAGAGAATTTTTTTTAAAAAAAAAAATCTAAATGGCATTAACCAATGTGGAGTTTTAAAGAACTCTTGGTTTACCTAGAATATAATAGAGAAAATAAAAATGAGACTAATACTAATTCTAGGAAATATATATAGAGAAATAGAAATAAGGATGCTAATTAAAGAACATTGGCAATACCATCAATCCCGTTTGAAGATTAATCATAGCTCCACTAATTTGCTGACTTTCAACTTTTGGCTGGTATATGTTCAGGCATTCTCCAATGCTGTAAAATTCCTTATTGTTTGGGTTTACTTGAATTCCGGCAAATTACCTGATTAAATTAAGTGAGAAAATGAGCATAATGATTCTAGTGTAGGGGAAAAAAAAGATTAGTATTTTGGCATAAATAGAAGAATGTATTAAAATTCATAGAAAAATTGAGAGAGAAAGAGAGAGAGAGAACCTTTTTTTGAATTCCAGCAAACTACTTGATTAAATTAAGTGAGAAAATGAGCATAATGATTCTACTGTAGAAAAGAAAAGAAAAGAAAAGAAAAGAAAGGATTCCCAAAGATTAGTAATTTGACAGAAATAAAAGAATGTATAAAAAAAAATCATCGAAAAATTGAGAGAGAGAGAGAACTTTTTTTTGTGAGAGAAAACCATGCATAGGATGGAATAGATAGTTACAAATTTATCGTAAGAGAGTATAAATAAGAAGAAACAAAATAAAGGAAGATGAAGAGAAAGAAGAAGAATAATATTTATGTAGAGAGTAGTGGGGAGATGAAAAGAAGAATAATAATATTTATGTAGAGGGTAGCGAGGAGATGAAAATGTAAGGGTGGAGAAAGGTTGAAAAAAGTGTAAATATTAAAATAAAATAAAAAGTAAATGTTAAAAACAATTATAGGAAAATTGGAAAGAAAATGATAATGAGGTGGACACTAATGTGGCTTAACTTGAGCATAGTAACAATAAATGCTATGCTTTAGCTTTTAGATATATACAGATTTATTTTTACAATGGGTCAGGTTCGGCTCGGGCCATAAGATTTACAAATCCACCTAACCCGGCACGAGCTACCTATATTTAATATATATTTAAAAATATATAAAAACAAGTTTGTTATTTACTCTTTTGCCCCTTTTCCTAAATAAAATCAAAACTCTAAGTTCTCCTAATATAGTTTGTGTTAGTTTGGTGACATGCTAAGGATTATTTGGTTATAAATTTGTTTTTATTTATGGTGGTATTTTTCAAATGCTCAATTTAATAACAATAATAATAATAATAGTATTTAAAAAAAAAAAAAAAAAAAAAGCTGTCCAACCCAATCCAACTTGATCTATATGGGTTGCATCCTTGTAATTTGTTGGGCTGGGTTAGATTTTTTTAACTCACCATGGTGGGATGGGTTGAAAAAACCCTTTAGCCCGACCCAACCCGACCCATACACACTTCCACTTTCTTAGAGTTAGGGTATTAAGGCTGTGTTTGTTTCAATAGAAATTGATTTTTGGAAAAATATTTTCCTTATTTGTGGGTGTTTTGGGGTGCCTGAAAGTGTTGGTCAACCGAAATTTGTTGTTGGTTAACTATAAAATAAAGGCACTTCTAGCGTAAATTTTTTTCACCTTCATTTGAGGTCATTTCATTTTTCGTATCACCCAAAATTGATCAACAAAACCTCCACACTCCACCCCCAACCACCATCTTGCACTAATGTCCCCCGTTTTTGATCAACAATCACCACTGGCCATCACAGTTTTTTATTTATTTAACGATTTTTTTTTATATCTAAATTTTTTTTATTATTATATACTGGTCGCAGTATGATTCAGATTCTTATGCAAGAAAATCATATATCATATACAATATAATTCAAAATAATCAATAAAATATGCCAAACATAAGTTGTCTATCTAGGCTTTCCAAAAATAGAAAGTAAAGGCTCGTTTCGTTTAGAAATAACTCAGTTTTCAAAACTTATAACTCAAACCAAAAACTAATTACTCTTAACACAAATCTCATAACTCTTAACACAAATCTCACATTCACTCAAAAATTGCAAAACATTTGTTTGGTTTAAAAACTCAGCCACATATCTCATTCTAATAACTCAACTTTTTGCCAAAACTATGGACCCCATCCACTGAAAATCAGTTCTTAGATTTTGAAAACATTCAAATGTTGTTTCCGAATTCTATTACTCAAACTCAAATTTTTAAGTTTTGAGTGATAGAAACAAGTACTCAAAACCAAGTCAAATATAAAATATTTTGTGAGACCCATGTGTTTTGGAAACCCAGTGATGAAAACAGAGTGAAATCGCTCAAATTCAGTGTGATCCAAACAGGCTCTATCTCTATCCAAAGTCCAAACTCGGTCAAGCGTATATAAAGGAATTTGCCTAGTTCAAAACGGCTCCTCTTCTTTTCTTTTACACTTTCGCTCGAAGAGAACCTTGCGACTTTCCAAAGTGTTTTTTTCGAATTTTGGGGAGAAATCTCCAGTCCCCACTTTTCTGCTACGTTTTTTTCACTCAAAATCATCAGGTAATCTTGCTTTCTCTCCTTATTTTTTATTTTATTTTTTTTTTCAAGCATTGTTGCATTCATTTACTCTCACTTTTGGTTTTTTTTTTTTTTTAATCTTTCATGTCATGGAACTCAATAAGGCAGTGTCATTTGTACCCACCCTAAAGAGTAAACGACGAATACATGACCCCACCTGCGAGAATCCTGAATGTAATTCAAGAAAACTTCTAGTTCCCACTTTTGGTAATTGGCAAAACTGTTCTTTAGGTTCCTTCTTAAGATTGTGCCATATGGATTTTTCCTCAAAGATTGAAGTGTATTTTTTTATTTAAATAGTCCCATGACTCAATATTAAGTGAGAAGCTTAAGGAATAATACCTAAGATATTGTACCTAGGTATTGTCATATACAACAAGTATTTGACAAAATGCTAGACCATTGTGTGTTGAGCTTAGAGACTAGCAACCCTGCATCATCACTTCTAGCTCATGTTATATGACATTGACTGATCACAGGTAAATTATGGTACCTGGCCATAGGCGTACTGAATCTGCATCCAATGAATTTGATGAGTGTCGTTTCCATGACCTCGATGCCCAGACCTCATACCATGGTTTCTTTTCCAAACGTCGCCTTTATTTGGAACGTGATGTCACCTTGTCTGAACTCCAATTCACTTGTATTCCTCGTGTTTTTGAGTCTCGTGGATGGATTTCATTGACCTCTGGTTTTCCTGCACCACCCACGAATCTTGTACATGAGTTTTACTCAAACATCCATGACATAAAAGAGGATGGTTCTTTTTCTGTCAGGGTTCGGAATATCAGCTTTGAGGTCACTCCTGATTTAGTCTCCACAGTTTTAGGAATTCCTCAAGTCCTGGAGTCTCCATATCCATTCACTGCTGAGACTGCACCATCCCAAACAGACATGTTGACTCTATTCTGTGGAGAACATACCATTTGGCCTAATGGGATTTCCAAGGTTAAATCTGCATCATTTATCCCTGAATATCAGTGGCTGAACCGTATCATGTGCACCAACCTCTTTCCTATTGCTCACTTGCATACACTCAACGTACCTAGGGCTCAATTGTTGTATGCCCTCATCACTGATGTACCCATTGACATTTGTAGACATATTTGTCAAGCGGTCATTGATGCCTTCGAGTCTAACTCGTCGCGTACTGTACTCCCCTTACCTTGCATCATTACTCAGCTCATTGAAGCCCAAAAGGTTTCTATTTGTGCTCAAGATGTACGGGAAAAACCCTTATCTGCCTTTGGGAGTTGTACACTTCACCTCAGCTCATCTCATATGAAACGTGCAAGGGACAGTGATTTTGATTCCGATGATGACTTGGATCGGGAAATTGATGAGATTGCTAATGCTGTTCCTGCTGAGTCCGGACCATCTACTTCTGGTGCTCAGGCTGCTCATGCAAAGCCCTTATCTAAATGTGCAAGGCAATCTTTTTCTGATTCCGATGATGACTTAAATCGAGAGATTGATGTGATTGCTGATGTTGTTGCTGCTGAGTCCAAACTGTCTGCACCTGGTGCTCAGGCTGCTCTGGCAAAGCCCTTATCTGCGACTGGGAGTAATACAGTTCAGCTCACTTCATCTCATGTAAAACTTTCATACCACATTGTCTATGATTCCAATGATGACTTAGATCGAGATATTGATGAGATTGCTGATGCTGTGGCTGCTGAGTCTAGACCATCTACTTCCAGTGCCACACAACCTACGTTATCTAATATGATGAATCTCTTGCATCAGATTCTACCTCGCTTGAATCATATTGAACAAGATATTAGAGAGATTAAGGAGTGTCTGGCTAGAGCTCACTGAGACATCCCTTTCTCATTTTGTAACAAAAAGGGTAGAAGGTTTGGCTTTTAGGTTTCTGTGGAGTTAGGAGGTTGATAATTTAGTGATGTACTAGTGTTCTTTGTGAACTTGCTGGTTTTTGTACTTAAAACAGACTGTACCTTATACTTCTTGCTTCCTGTAGGTACTTATTATTGTAAATACACATATCAAATTTTGTCCATAATTTTCTTTTTTCTGATTTGGTCCTAAAATTCCGAAGAATTTAATATTCTTTTTCCCAACTGCCACTTCTATTTACTTTCAGGTGACGATGCTATTATTTACAAGTAATCATGCAATCAGAGCAATTTTGATCAATGATTGAAATGGTGGCATGCTATTTACCATATTTATTTCTTTTCATAATGTAAGAAACAAATTAGTCAATCCCTAAATGAATTAAAATATTGGGTTGCCCCTCAGAGAAAGGAATTCAAGATTTTTAAATTAGGGAACAAGAATTGAGATTGGCATGTAAATCAATCAACTTCCCAAAGACAATCAGAATCCTTACAGCTTTGATATCAATTATGAATTAATATTGTTTGGCTTAAGCCTTTCTGTCTTTACCGGTTAAATAATAATTTTTTTTTTCCATTGGGTCAACTCTGTTAGGTGGACAAGCTTAGCCTTAACCAGGTTCAAGCATTGCATGCTTTCGACTGTTGGACAACCTGAGAATGTGATATCATTTAAAACAGATTTATCTTCATATTTTCTATCCAAAATTGGAGGCTGACAAGGGTATTTTGATATCAAGTATACAAGAGTTAAATAAAATCTGGTACTAAAAATTAATGATCTAGGAAGTGAGATAAGCAGCAAGAAATAAGTGAGAAATTTTTGAGGCAATGAATAGCTTTAGAATCAGAAGTGAAAATATATTTGTCTCATTCATGTACAAGTATATAAGCTGTTTGATTTTGTAATTCTTTACAGACAAAAATGAATGCCCATGAAAATTTTTGGCCTAGTGGTTGAGGATGTTCAGAAGGGAAACTCTAGTTTTGACAGTACTCCTAGAAAGGCATTCAAGCACGTCTTCAAGATCTTGAATGTTTAATTCCAACTTCCTAAGCCAGGTCTGCACATTACCATTAAGCAAAGGGTATTTGCTTGGCTTGTGACTGATGAGAGATTGCAATGCTGCATCTACCATCTCAAACTCATTTGCATCTGTCTCTTCACACTCACATGCCACTCTTTTGTGGTGAACTAGCTTGGAAACCAAAGACCAGCTACTTGACTTTGATTTAGCAATAAAAGTCAGCAGGGATTCAAAGCCAATTAGAGTTGCAGCTTCTAGGTCTTTTAACAGGCTAATAATGAGAATATCTTCAGTGTTGTTGTAATTAATCTTAGTTTGCATGCCCTTTAAGATCTTCTTCATTGACTTTTTTACTCCCTTCCTTGATGCCACGTATTTCTCAACCTCCCTCCTGATCTCCATCTTATTGTCTGGTCTTCTGCGCAGAGTTGATTGGAGTTCACGTGTGCATTCCTTTGTTTGCAACAAGGCATCTCTTGCCATATCACAAACTTCCAAGAGCCTGAGAGATCCATCCAACATCTCATTAACCAATTTCTCACACTGCTCTTGGGCTAAGGCTTGTGTGAACGGCAGTAGGAGCAATTTATCAACACAATCATGCAAATCTTGAAGGCCATTTAGCTTCTGGCATATTGACGTTGATGATGAAGAGGTTGCTTCAAGTTCTCTCAATCTGCTCAATTGGTCATGGAATTCTGAAATGAGAGGGTGTGTTCCAGTGGGTAAGCTGTTAGAGCGAGTGTGTTGATGGGATTTTGAGTTGAAAGTAGAGGCAGCCATGTTTTCCTTCAACAAGAATAGGCCTTGCAGTTGAATGTACAATTTGGTTTAGTAATTTGCAGTGTCATCCCTTCAATATATATTCTTTGAGGTTAGGGGGACATGAGGAATCTCGTCCTCCTGAAATATCAATTAGTCATGACATGATTGAGATTGGGATCTGGATCTGGATCTGGATATAAACACACCCTCAGCAATGTTTTTGCAATGTCTCCCTCTAACCAGTTCTCCAACTCATTAAATAAATTCTAAAATCATATATACAATATGTTGCAAAATAATCTATAGAATATGCAAAACACGAGTGATGTTGACATACATTGAAATAATCTCAGCAATGTTTTTGCAATGTCTCCCCTAACCAGCTCTCCAACTCACATTCAATTACTTTTAATTCAAAAATCGCAATGGAATCTTCCTGACTTTAATTAAAATATACGATTTAACAAAGGACAAGAAAAGGCAATAGCCATTATATTTAGCCTACATGCCTGCCTTCCAGGTAGACAGTAGTCTGTACCCCTCGTGCACACATAAATATCATTAAATTACCTGTTTCATGCAATGCAAAATCTGGAAAATTTCTTCAGTGTACATAGTATTGGTCTTCCTAGTACTACATGCTTTCTGTAGGTTCTTAATTATATACACATGTATCAAAGTCTTTCATACTCTTTCTATGTCCTGAATATTAATATGCTTACAAGATAGAGTATGTCATGGTCAATGTTATTTCTAATGAAACTTTAATTTCTCCCACATTTAGCGGCAATGTTTAGTGTTTAGTATATCTGTACCATGTTGGAGCTTCTATAGAGCTTCACTTTGTCCGCAAGCTGCAGCTCCTGCCTCTTATCACATGTACATGTATAACTGTAAACGCTAGTATGCTGGTTAATGATTTAATCAATTTGATTCTTACATCACTTTTGTGCTATAGGCAGGCAATATCTGGATATGTGACTTATCCATTTCTGTTCATAGTGTAGAAAAATTTATTTATTGGGCTGATTCATTATAAACATGGGATGTCCCTGCAGTGAGGATTTTTAACTGCATTTGCACATGAAATTCAAGTAAACCATGTGATTCTCAATGATTTTAGATGTGTCCTCATCAGTTTATATGAGACAATTGGAATATTGACAGCTCTGATGTCTTGTTGTCCCGTCTGTTTTTATGTTCAACTGCCTAAAGTGGAAGAGCCTGGTCCTTAACCAGATTCAAGCCCTGCATTCTCTAAATGCAAAGAGTTATATGTTGAGCAGAAATTGGAACCCATAGGCTGGATTGCTAAAATATTCTAAGGGACCAAATTTAAATTTCAATGACTCATACTACCTCCTTCTATTAATTAATTTCACAAGTTCTTATGGATTGAAAGTTGACGAGAGATTTTTTATTTTACGAGGTATTTTGTGAGAACAATATCCTAGAATTTATAAAAATTGAGCCATTCATGTGCTTGAAATGAATACTCTTAGAATAGAATTCAGTAGTGACATGAGCAAATATTTGTAAATGGCAGTGGATTGACTTTGAAGTAGAAGAGCAAATATATGTGTTTTGCATTCATGTATTTATAAAAATTGAGGCCTATCAACTTGTACAAATTTACAGACAAAAATGGATGCCCATGATGATTTCAGGGCTAGTGGTTGTGGATGTTGAGAAAGGAAACTCGGATCTTGACTAGACACCTAAACAAACATTCAAGCACATCTTCAACATCTTGAATGCTTGACTCCAGCTTCCCCATCCGGTTCTGCACATTCTGAACGTGGATGGAGTAATCAGATTTTCTTGTCTTGTGACTAATGAGAGTTTGTAATGCCGCATCTACCTTCTCAAATTCATTTGCATCTGTTTCTTCACCCTCACATTCTATTCTCTTGGGGTGTACCAGCTTGGAAACTACATACCAGCTGCTTGATTTTGATTGCGACTTTTGTCCAGCTATGAAGGTCAAGAGCGATTCAAAAACCAAGATAGTTACTGCCTCTAGTTCTTTTAACAAGCTAACAATGGCAAGATCTTCATTTTTCTTAGAGTTCAAATTAGTTTTCATGCCCTTTAAGGCCTTCTGCATTGCCTTTTTTACCACCTTCCTAGAGGCCAAGTATTTTTCAACCTCCCTTGCAAGCTCCATTTTACTGCCATGTCTTCTGCGTAGGGTTGATTGAAGTTCATGTGTGCATTCCTTTGTTTGCAACAATGCATCCTGTGCAATACCACACACATCCAAGAGCTTGAGAGACCCATCCAACAGCTCATTAAACCATTTCTGATTCTGCTTTTGGGCTAAGGCTTGTGCAAAAGGCAACAGGAGCAAGTTATCAACACAGTCATTCAAATCCTGAAGGCCAATTATTTTCTGGCTTAATGATGCTGATGATGAAGTGGTTGCTTCAGAACATCTCAATCTGCTCAATTGGTTATCGAATTCTGAAATGAGTGGGTGTGCTCTGGTGGGAAAACTGTTAGAGCGAAAATGGTGAAGGGAGGTTTGGTTGACAGGAGAGGCAGCCATGTTTTCCTAAAACAAGGAAAGACTTCTTGCAGTTGAATGTACAATCTTGTGTTGCAATTTGCTTTTCCATAGTTAGCAGCTTCTCAATATATATGATGGGGTGAGGTGGACATAAGGAATCACAATATTTTCAAATCAATGATTTGTAACATGATTTTGATCTGGACCTAGACACACTCTCAGTATTGTCTATGCAGTGTCTCCCTCATGCCAGCCTTCCAACTCAGTATCCAATTATTTTATGCTTCTTCTCTTGCAGGAGCACCTTTGCAGAAGATAGCCCTACATATTGAATTGGGAAATTATCTGTTAAATATGCAACACATAAGCAGTGTTGACACCATCCCTTCTAACACAACAAAGGGCAAAGCTCGTCTATCCAGTTTGGCATGCCTGCCTTCCTGGGAACCAAAGGCTACAGCACGACACTTATTAAATTGCTAGTGATGGTCATGGTTATATATGGAAGAACTTCTTTGTTTTGTAATGTAATTTTTTCTATAATTCTGATAATTAAATGGTGTAATTATGTTGTAATATTGTTATATTATAGTTGCACACATAACACATTGCATGGTGCTTTGTATGGTGAAAGATAAATTAACAATTTATGTAATATACATGCTTAAAAGGAAGATGGTACAGACTTGATCCAATCTTAAATTCATTGTTGTCCCTTTTGTTTCTTTCTCTCTATATGTAGATTTTTTAAATTAGAGGGAAACTTTAATGTATATCTCCCCTTGTTTTGTATGCAGATTCATTGTTTTTTGTATCGTAGTCATTCTTGGAACAACTTCATATATTTAGAGTATCTAAAATCACAAGTCAAATTCTGTTACTTTTTATTGGGGAGATCAAACCTTTGGGAGACTCCAATTGAGGCCATCTTCCAATCAATAACACTTTTTGGACACAATAGTTTAATGAGGATCAGGCCATCTTCCTTGTTCTGGATTTTACTAGCAGTTGTAAGGATAATTACAAGCACTCTATAAACAAAATGGTAACTTATTGATTTTCTAGTCCTTACTAGCCACTGTAGCTATTAAAAAATATGTAAACAATTTTTTGAAGTTAAAGACTCAAGGTGTCGAATCTCATTATTCTCATAATGGTGAAGTTATATGTTGCGTTCAATAGCAGTTATTCAAGTGTGTGAATTCTTGCAAATAAAACTTGTTTACTAATAAGCTAATTCATCACTTCCAAAAATATCCACTTGTCTTCTGAAGATTAGGAGTTCAGCTAAGAATAAATAACTCTACTATATGTTAACTAAACCAAGAATTTATTTCTTGTAATTGAAAATTTTTTGCAGCATAAAAGAAATCCAACAAATAATAATGCCCAGTTGTAAATTCATCTCGTTACATACACTTATTTTTTGGGAGTCAGGGTATTAAGGGTATGTTTGTTTCGACAAAAATTGTTTTTTAGAAAATATTTTCCTCATTTGCAAGTGTTTGGGGTGACTAAAAGTATTGGTCAACCGAAAATTGTTTTTGATTAACTATAAAATAAAAACCAACCGAAAATTGGTCTAGCAAAAAATGTTTTACACTTCCATTTGTGGTCATTTCATTTTCCGCCTCACCCAAAACGCATCGACAAAACCTCCACACTCCATCCCCCAACCGCCTAAATGGCCAACCACCATCCCGCACTAATGTCCCTAGTTTCCAGTTGCCAACCACCATCGATTATCAATCATGATTGTTTTTATTTAAAATTCTCATTTTTTTTTTTTAACATTTACACTTTCATTTGCAATCATTTCATTTTCCGACTTACCCAAAATTCATCAACTAACCTTCACACCCCACCACCCACTATTAGCCACCCAGCCACGACCACCGCCCACTAATGTTCCAAGTCCCTAGTCACCAACTACAGCCGCCAGCACCAATAGTTGATCACGTTTTTGTTTTTTTTGTTTTTTTTTATTTAAATCTAAAAATCTCCTTTTATTTATTTATTATTATATGTGTTTGAAAGATGAAAAAATGTGAAAGAGTAGTGGAAAATATATTTTCCATAACATTTTCAAGAGCTAGCGCAACTAAACACTTGATTTTTTTGGAAATTATTTTACGTTGAAATTATTTTCCAAAAAAAAAAAACCTTAAATATTTAAATTTAATTATGATAACTTTGTGTTTTATCTCATTATGAATCAATTAGGCCTCTCGAAGCTATAATCAATTATAGTATGCAATTCTGTTTACATGTGTGATTCCAAAATCTAAATATATAGTGGCCAGGGATATGGTGTTAAAATAAACCAAGGTGTTTATCTCAATATGATTACCCAAAAAAAAAAAATTAAAAAAAAAAACTTTTTAATACATTTTTACTTAATCATTTATCAAAAATTAGTCTCTTCTTGATTTTTCATGATGAATGGAGACTTTTGGGGCTCTTTGCACTGTCAGGCCAGTCATTCAGTAATAAATGCGACTGTATCAGGTAGGTGAGCTTCATTAATGTGGAGGTGACTATAGAATCATTAGGAAGCTTCCTTAGACAATCTCATATGTCCCATAATCCTTCCTTGGAAGCTTGGATAATGCTTCATCCTAATCGACTCGATAATTGTCTTATCCTTGAATGGGGTTCTAGTCAAATTTATGTCCTTGGACTCAAGGTGATATATTGCTCACTTGGGGGTCCGAGGTTTGACTTTGACTTTGTCTTTAGGGCTTGCCCTCAAAGGCTTGTGTTGGGCTTATTTCGCCCATGGCCCAAGTGGCCCAAGGTTGTTTGGGCCTTAAATGAAACCATCTCCTTACAATAGTCGCCATGATCTCACACCCATTTACTTCATGGGATGAGATCAAGGCAAAATACCGGGGGTCGCTCCGAAATTTCGTATTTGACATTGATGAGTGTAGCAGTTTAGAGCATTAGTATCAGTATGTGCAAAAGTTTCTTTCTCTTTTACAATAAAAACCTACTTTTTCTATTTTACACAATCAATTTGCAAAAGCACCCGCATCAGACTATCTATAATACACCATTTTTTATTAAAATAATACTTTTTCGCCTTTTTATTATTATTTCCCTTACTCGGCCCCACCACCTTACCTCACTTCTCTAAAACACTCTCTCTCTTTCTTTTTCTCCTTCTTTCTACTTGCCTCTTTCTTCTTCTATGTTTTTCTTCTTCAGCATCTTCTTTCTTTCTTCTTCTTCTTCTTCTTTTTCTTTTGCTATTCTTTCTTTCTTCTTCTTCTTTTTCATTTCTAAAAAAAATTGTTTCTCTTTCTCCCCCTCTCTTTCTCTATCAAATCAGTGCTCTCTTCAAATCTGAAAAAAAAAATCTCTCTACCAAGCTCAATACACTCATACTCTCTCTCTCATGGCGGTAGCAAGCTTGGGTTTTGGGTTGATTTGTATTTTGCCAAAGGGGTTTTTTGTTGTGTTTTATTTTGAGTTGATTTTAAGTTGGGTTTGTGATGATTCTCATTAATTTTGGGTTGATTGTGTTTGGATTAAATTGATGTTATAATGGGTTGGTTGTGGTGGTGGTGGTTGGTTAGTTGTGATGGTCGACTGCTGCTTCTTCGCATTGAAGAGTGGGTGAGAGAGAGTCTGACAAGGCAAGGGAGAGGAGAGAGAAAAAAACATAAAATAACAAATAGAAGAGTTACCGTAACCGTGCATATATGTACGGTTACTGTAGCAATTGTGCATTATTGCACAAAAATTTTTTTTTGCTCAAAAGGTGTAAAATGAGCAATTTTTTCTATTTTGCGAGACTTTACACATGCTAATGCTCTTTGATTTCCAAACTACTGTGCCACTTGTCAGTATTTGGGTGGTAGATGCCAAAAGGTGGAGCGTGTAGTGGGGGAAACCCAAGCGACATGGTTTGCTTTTCCCGCTTGTATCTTGTTCTACTTAAGGCAATGTCTACCCCATCTTCTCCATTTTTGCCCTGTTTCATCACTTCCTCTTAAGAACCTTCATTTTGCGAAGTTCCGGCCAATTTCTTCTGCTCCTCTTTACCTTTGGCTTGGGTAAATGGCAATAGAATAGGAGCCATTTATTAACACAACCATGCAAATTTTAAAGGCCATTTAGTTTCTATATGGACAGATGAACTCTTATATATTTACATTGTACTTGCGATGTAAATTTAACAAAACGTGGCAAAAATTGTACACATTTGCAAAAAGTGTATAATAGTCACCATTTTTTTTTCAAATGTGTACAATATTGCCATTTTTAATTTTTCTACAATATAAATTTATATTATACTGTACAATATAAAAAAAGAATTTCCTTTTCTCATATATTGACATCGACATTAAATAAGTTGTGTTTCAATTTGCTCAATTGGTATCCCTTTCATATTAAAATTTCTTTTTATGGGACATATCAAATTATTAGTAGGCCACAACAAGATAACGATTACTTTTAAATTCAAAGTCACAGCATGATTCCCATGCAAAATAATCAATATATATATCCTATACAATTATATGGTTCAAAATAATCTATAAAATATGCCAGACTTAGGTAGTCTATCTGGGCTTTCCAAAAGTAGAAAGTAGTCTAACTAAACTCGCTCGAGCGTGTACATAAAGGAATTTTGCCTAGTTCAAAAATGGCTCCTCTTCTTTTCTTTTACGTTTTCGCTCGAAAACAACACTGCCACTTTCCCATGTGTTTTTTCAACTTTCGGTGAGAAATCTCCAATCCCATCTCTTCTGCTACGATTTTTCACCCAATATCATCAGGTAATCTTTCTTTCTCTCCTTGTTTTCTTTCTAAGACTCTAGGATTTAGAATGTGTCAGTACTTCCAATTTCTTTCATTCTAAGCTCAAATCTTAGGCTTTGTGTTATGGGTATTGCATTTTGTACTTAAAGATAGTATTTTATCATTCAATGTGAGATTTTTTTCAAGCATCGTTGCATTAATTTATTCTCACTTTTGGTATTTTTTTTTTTTTTAATAAATTTTTTATGTCGTGGAACTCAGGCAGTGTTATTTGGACCACCCCTGAAGAGTGAACCGCGAATACACGACCCCACGTGCCATAATCTTGAATCAGATAATCTAAGAAAACTTCTAGCTCCCTCTTTTGGTAATATACGACAAGTGTTTGACAAAATTCTAAACTCATGTGTTTTGAGCTTAGAGTCTAGCAACCTTGCATAATCACATCTAGCTCATGTTATATGACATTGACTGATCACAGGTGCATTATGGCCCTTCGCAGTAGGCGTACTGTATCTGCATCCAATGGCCTCGATGCCCAAACCTCGTACCACGGTGTCTTTTCCAAACGTCGCCTTTACCTGGAACGTGATGTCACCTTGTCTGAACTCCAATTCACTTGTATTCCTCGTGTTTTCGAGTCTCGTGGATGGATTTCATTGACTTCTGGTTTTCCTGCACCGCCCATGAACCTTATACATGAGTTTTACTCAAACATCCATGACATAAAAAAGGATGGTTCTTTTTCTGTCATGGTTCGGAATATCAGATTTGAGGTCACTCCTGATTTAGTCTCCACTGTTTTAGGAATTCCTCGAGTCATGGAGTCTCCATATCCATACACTGCTGAGACTGCGCCATCCCAAACAGATATGTTGACTCTATTCTGTGGAGAAAAAACCATTTGGCCTAATGGGGTTTCTAATGTTAAATCTGCATCATTTATCCCTGAATATCAGTGGCTGAGCCGTATCATGTGCACCAACCTCTTTCCTATTGCTCACTTGCATACACTCAATGTACCTAGGGCTCAATTGTTGTATGCCCTCATCACTGATGTACCCATTGACATTTGTAGACATATATGTCAAGTGATCATACATGCCTTTGAGTCGTCGCGTACTGTACTCCCCTTCCCTTGTGTCATTACTCAACTTATTAAAGCCAAAATGGTTCCCATTCGTCCTCAGGACATTCGGGCAAAGCCCTTATCTGCCATTGGGAGTCATACACTTCAACTGAGCTCATCTCACATGAAACGTGCAAAAGAAAGTGATTTTGAATCTGATGATGACTTGGATCGAGAAATTGATGAGATTGCTAATGCTGTTGCTGCTGAGTCCAAACCATCTATATCTGGTGCTCAGGCTACTCTAGCAAAGCCCTTATCTAAACGTGCAAGGCAATCTGAATCTGATTTTGGTGATGACTTAGATCGAGAGATTGATGATGTTGTTGCTGCTAAGTCCAAACTGTCTACATCTGGTGCTCAAGCTGCTCTGGCAAAGCCCTTATTTGCCACTGGGAGTAGTACACTTCAGCTCAGTTCATCTCATGTAAAACGTTCTAACCAGATTGTCTGTGACTCCGATGATGACTTAGATCGAGATATTGATGAGATTGCAGATGCTATGGCTGCTGAGTCCAGACCGTCTACATCTGGTGCTGCACAACCTACATTATCTGATATGATGGATCTCCTGCAGCAGATTCTACCTTGCTTGCATCAGATTCTACCCCGCCTAAATCGTATTGAACAAGATATTAAAGAGATTAAGGAGCATCAGACTAGAGCTCATTGAGATATCCCTTTCTCATTTCATAACAAAAAGGGGAGTAGGTTTGGCTTTTTGTTTTCAGGGTGTTAGGAGTTGATAATTTAGTGATGTATCTATGTTCTTTGTGAACTTTCAGATTTTTGTACCTTTTGAACTTTGATGTTTAGATATAACCGTCTGTTTTTGTTCTTAAAACAGACTGTACCTTATACTCCTTGCTTCCTGTTGGTTCCAAATATTGCAAATATACGTTTCATTTTCTTTCAGACTTTTCTTTTTTCTTGATTTGGCCTTAAAATTCCCAAGAATTAATTTTTTTTTTTGCCCAACTGCCACTTTTAATTACTTTCATGTAACTTCCAGGGGACCATCCTATTATTTACATGTAAGCATGCAAGCAGAGCAATTTTTATCAATGATTGAAATGGTGGTAGGCTATGTAACTTACTTATTTCGTTTCATATTGTAGAAAGACAAATTAATCATTCCCTAAATGAATAAAAAATTGGACTGTCCCCCAGAGAAAGGCATTCAAGTTTTTTAAATTCATAGGGAAAGAAGATTTGAGAGTGCATGTGAATCTAATTAATTTTAGTTCTTTGTTATTCAACTTCCCAAAGAAAATCGGAATCATTACAGCTCTGATATCAATTATAAATTAATATTGTTTGCCTTAAGACTTTCTATCTTTAACTGTTAAATAAATAATATTTTCTTTCATTGTGTAAATTCAGTTAGGTGGTCAAGCTTGGCCTTAACCAGGTTCAAGCCTTTCATGATCTTGACTATTGGACATCCCAAAAATGTGAGATCATTTAAAATAGATTTATCTGCATATTTTTTATCCTAGCCAAAATTGGAAGCTGACAAGAGTATTTTAATATCAAGTATTCAAGAATTAAATAAAATCTTGTACTAAAATTAGATGATCTAGGAAGAGAGTTAAGCAGCAAGAAATAAGCGAGAAAATTTTTAAGCCAATGAATAGCTTTAGAATCAGAAGTGAAAATAAATTTGATTCATGTACATGTATATAAGCTGTATGATTTTGTAATTGTTTACAGACAAAGTACGCCCATGACAATTTTCGGGCTAGTGGTTGAGGATATTCAGAAGGGAAACTCTAGTTTTGACAATACTCCTAGAAAGGCATTCAAGCACCACTTCAAGATCTTGAATGTTTAATTCCAACTTCCCGAGCCCAGTCTGCACATTATCAATAAGCAAAGAGAAATCAGATTTGCTTGGCTTGTGACTGATGAGTGATTGCAATGCTGCATCCACCATCTCAAAATCATTTGCATCTGTTTCTTCACGCTCACATGCCACTCTTTTGTGGTGAACTAGCTTGGAAACCAAAGACCTGCTGCTTGACTTTGTTTGCAACTTCGATTTACCAACAAAAGTCAACAGGGATTCAAATCCAATGAGAGTTGCAGCTTCTAGGTCTTTTAACATGCTAATAATGAGAAGATCTTCGGTGTTCCTGTAAATAAACTTAATTTGCATGCTCTTTAAGATCTTCTTCATTGCCTTTTTTACTCCCTTTCTTGAGGCCAAGTATTTCTCAACCTCCCTTGTGATCTCCATTTTATAGCCTTGTCTTCTGCGCAGAGTTGATTGGAGTTCACGTGTGCATACCTTTGTTTGCAACAAGGCATCTCTTGCCATATCACAAACATCCAAGATCCTGAGTGATCCATCCAAAATCTCATTAACTGATTTCTCACACTGCTCTTGGGCTAATGCTTGTGTGAATGGCAATAGGAGCAACTTATCAACACAATCATGCAAATCTTGAAGGCCATTTAGCTTCTGGCATATAGATGTTGATGATGAAGAGGTTGCTTCAAGATCTCTTGATCTTCTCAATTGGTCATTGAATTCTGAAATGAGAGGGTGTGTTCTAGTGGGTAAGCTGTTTGAGCGAGTGTGTTGATGGGATTTTGAGTTGAAATTAGAGGCAGTCATGTTTTCCTTCAACAAGAAATAGGCCTTGCAGTTGAATGTACAATTTGGTTTAGCAATTTGCAGTGGCCTTCCTTCAATATATATTTTTTGAGGTGAGGGGAACATGAGGAATCTCATCCTCCTGGAATATCAATCAGTCATAACATGATTGAGATTGGGATCTGGATCTGGATATAAACACACACTCAGCAATGTTTTTGCAATGTCTCCCTCTCACCAGTTCTCCAACTCATTATATAAACTCTAAAATCACAGTACTACTTTCATATCAGATAATCATATATACAATACGTTGCAAAATAATCCATAGAATATTCAAGACAGGAGTGGTGTTGACCTACATTGAACCTGCTTTCCAACTCACTATGTCAGTAATGTTTTTGCAATGTCTCCTCTAACCAGCTCTTTAACTCACAATCAATTACTTTTAAATTCAAAAATCACAATGGAATCTTCATAAATTTCTTTAAAAATACGTTATAACAAAGGACAAGAAAAGGCAATAGCCATTATATTTAGCCTACATGCCTGCCTTCCAGGCAGACAGTAGTCTGTACCCCTCATGCACACATAAATATCATTAAATTACCAGTTTCATGCAATGTGAAATCTGGAAAATTTCTTCACTGTATATAGTATTGGTCTTCCTGGTACTACTTGCTTCCTGTAGGTTCTTAATTATATACACACGTATCAAATTCTTTCATACTCTATGTTTGTCCTGAATATTATTGTGCTTACAAGATTGAGTATGTTATGGTCTGTGTTATTTCTAGTGAAACTATAATTTCCCCCGCATTTAGCATTTATATATGTTCCAAGTTGAATTTCAAAAGACCTTCACTTTATCCACATGCTGCAGCTTCTGTCTTCAATCATATGTACATATATAACTTTACTGTAAACACTAGTATGCTGCTTACTGATTTAATTGGTTAGTCAATTTGATTGCTATATAATTTTTGTGCCATAGGCAGGCAAGATCTGGATATGCGGCATCTCAATTTCTGTTCATAATGTAGAAAATTTTATTTATTGGGCTGATTCATTATAAACATGGGTTGTCCCTACGGTCAGGATTTTTAATTGCATAAGCACACAAATTCAATTAAACCATGTGATTCTCAATGATTTCAGATGTGTATTCATCATTTTATTTGAGACAATTGGAATATTGACAGCTCTGATGTCTTGTTGTCCTTTCTGTTTTTATGTTCAACTGCCTAAAGTGGAGGAGCTTGGCCCTTAACCAGATTCAAGCCCTGCATTCTCTAAATGGACAGTGTTGTATGTGGAGCAGAAATTGGAACCCAAAGGCTGGATTGCTAAAATATTCTAAGGGACCAAATTTAAATGACTCAAACCACCTCCTTCTATTAATTAATTTCACAAGTTCTTATGGATTGAGGTAGTGAGATGATCATTTACTATATTTATGTTATCAAATTTTGAACAGTTGACTTGAGATATTAGATTTTACGAGTATTTTGTGAGAAAAATATCCCAGAATTTATAAAAAAATTGAACCATTCATGCACTTGAATTGAATACTCTTAGAATATAATTCAATTGTGACATGAGCAAGTATTTGTCAAAGGCAGTGGATTGACTTAGAAGTTGAAGAGCAAACGTGTTTTTCATTCATGTATTTTTACAAAAAGAGAAGGTCTATCAACTTGTACAAATTTACAGACAAAAATGGATGCCCATTATTATTTCAGGGCTAGTGGTGGTGGATGTTGAGAAAAGAAACTCGGGTCTTGACTAGACGCCTAGACAAACATTCAAGCACCTCTTCAACATCTTGAATGCTTGACTCCAGCTTCCCCATCGCGTTCTGCATATTCTGAACATGGATGGAGTAATCAGATTTGCTTGTCTTGTGGCTAATGAGAGTTTTTAATGCCAGATCTACCTTCTCAAATTCATTTGCATCTGTTTCTTCACCCTCACATGCTATTCTCTTGGGGTGTACCAGTTTGGAAACTACAAACCAGCTGCTTGATTTTGATTGCGACTTTGGTGCAGCTATGAAGGTCAAGAGTGATTCAAAAACCAAGATAGTTACAGCCTCTAGCTCTTTTAACAAGCTAACAATGGCAAGATCTTCATTTTTCTTAGAGTTCAACTTAGTTTGCATGCCCTTTAAGGCCTTCTGCATTGCCTTTTTTATCACCTTCCTAGAGGCCGAGTATTTTTCAACCTCCCTCGTAAGCTCCATTTTACTGCCCTGTCTTCTGCGCATGGTTGATTGAAGTTCACGAGTGCATTCCTTTGTTTGCAACAATGCATCCCTTGCAATACCACACACATCCAAGAGCCTGAGAGATCCATCCAACAGCTCATTAAACCATTTCTGATTCTGCTCTTGATCTAAGGCTTGTGCAAAAGGCAACAGGAGCAAGTGATCAACACAGTCATTCAAATCCTGAAGGCCAATTAGTTTCTGGCTTAATGATGCTGACGATGAAGAGGTTGCTTCAGAACATCTCAATCTGCTCATTTGGTCGTTGAATTCTGAAATGAGCGGGTATGCTCTGGTGGGAAAGCTGTTAGAGCGAAAATGGTGAAGGGAGGTTTGGTTGACAGGAGAGGCAGCCATGTTTTCCTAAAACAGGAAAGACTTCTTGCAGTTGAATGTACAATCTGGTGTAGCAATTTGCTTTGCTTTATTCAGCAGCTTCTCAATATATATGATGGGGTGTGGTGGACAAAAGAAATCACAATATTTTCAAATATCAGTGAGTTGTAACATGATTTTGATCTGGATCTAGACACTCTCATTGTTTGTGCTGTGTCTCCCACCTGCCAACTCTCAATTCAATATCCAATTATTTTATGCTCCTTATCTTAGAGGAGCATCTTTGCAGAAGATAACACTACATATTGAATTGGAAAATAATCCATTAAATATGCAACACATTAGCAGTGTTGACACCATCCCTTCTAGCAGAACAAAGGGCAAAGCTTGTCTATCCAGTTTGCCTGCTGCCTTCCTGGGAACCAGAAGGCTACAGCGTGACACTTAATAAATTACAATTGATGGTCATGGTTATAACTTATTCTTTTATGTATAACTTAGTCTTAAAATTTACCTAATTTCTCAAGTTTGCTCAATATATATTATTTGTGAGGTTGACATGTGAAATCTCACTGTTAGATATTAATGAGTCCTAATATGATTTTGATTTGGATCTAAATGCTGTGCCTGCCAATGTTTGCTCAATGTCTCCCCGACACAAAATTACCAAACAATAACCATTATGAATGGATCCGGTTTCAAGCTATTTTGTTGTGACTCATGTTATTTTATGGAATGATGAATATAAGATTTTTAAAAAGCTATGAAATGATAAGGAAAAGTTAATGGATGATTTATCAGACAAGACAACATGATTGTAAATAATGTAACACATATTACACAGTCGTGGTTATTTTATAGTACATCTGTGAACAAGTAACACAGCCATCTTGTCTCCTAGAAACTCAGGCTGAGCTGTTGTTAGAAGGGCTAATGCTTATCTTTTATTAGAGAAGTTGGTGCAGATAACACACGGGTGTTGAATATTTGATATATTATTGCACAATATTTTATGTCATGAAGGGAAGTATTCGTGTGATTTTATAAGTTAAATCACACGTGTACATAGTACACTTGTAAACGCTAGCATGTTGCTTAATGATTTAATTGGTTATTATATGTGATAGTAACACGATTGTTCTGCCATAGGCAGGCAAGATCTGCATACATGACTTCTCTATTTTTGTTCATAATGTAGAAAATTTTATTAGGTTGATTCATTAAAAACATGGGTTGTCCCTCAAAGATAGACATGCAGGATTTTTAATTGCTTAACCATATGAAATTCAAGTAAACCATGAGAGTCAGAGTCTCAATGATTTTAGATGTATTTTGATCAATTTATTTGAGATAAGCAGAATATTGACAGCTCTCTAGTGTCTTGTTTTTTCTTTTCTGTTTTTGTGTTCAACCTGTTAACGGATGCCCTTAGGACATTTTTTTAAAGAACCATTTTAGGAAATTTTTGATACCACTTTCATAGGAAATATAATAAGTTGTCAAAAAAGTCAATTGGTTTTTTCTTTTCTCACAAGAAGATTTTAGAAATGGTTAATTAACAAATGCCCTTAGAACATCCATTAACATTTCCCTAATTTAGGGCAAGTAGAAATTGGAACTCATAGGCAGGATTGCTAAAACAGTCTAGTCCACCAAATTCAAATTTCAAAGGCTCAAACCTCCTCCTTCTTTTAACGTATTTCACAAGTAGTAATGGATTGAACTAGTGAGATTATCATTTCCTATATTTTTATCACCAATATTGTATATTGGACTTAGAATTTTAAATTTATGAGGCATTTTGTGAGTCCACTGTCCAAGAATTTATTAAAATTGAACCATTCTCGCACTAGGATTGAATACTCTTGGAATATATTTCAAGGAAAAATATTGTTACACACATTGTCTTGCACCCAACTATACACACAGACTCTAAATCGTGTGTTCAAAACATGATTTCAACTGTGCATCCTGTACACACCATATAACTATCACTGCTTATATTTCAAAAGTGATAATAGCAAATATTTACTTAAGACAATGAATTGAGTTAGAAGTAGAAGACAAAATGTGTGTATTTCATTCATGTATTTGTACAAAAAGTGAAGGTCTATAATGTTGTACAAATTTACAGACAAAATTGATGCCCATGATGATTTCTGGGCTAGTGGTTGAGGATGTTGAGAAAGGAAACTCGGGTCTTGACAAGACGTCTAGAGAAACCTTCAAGCACCTCTTCAACATCTTCAATGCTTGACTCCAACTTCCCCATCCAGTTCTGCACATTCTGAATGTGGATGGAGTAATCGGATTTGCTAGTCTTGTGACTAATGAGAGATTGCAATGCCACATCTACCTTGTCAAATTCATTTGCATCTGTTTCTTTACCCTCACATACTATTTTTTTTGGGTGCACCAATTTGGAAACCACAAACCAGCCACTTGATTTTGATTGCAACTTTGTTCCAGCTATAAAGTTCAAGAGTGATTCAAAGACGATGACAGTAACAACTTCTAGCTCGTTTAACATGCTAACCATGGCTAGATCTTCATTTTTCTTAAGAGTACAACTTAGTTTGCATGCTCTTTAAGGCCTTCTATGTTGCCTTTTTTACCACCTTCCTAGAGGCCAAGTATTTTTCATTCTCCCTTGTAAGCTCCATTTTATTGCCATGTCTTCTGCGCAGGGTTGATTGAAATTCACGTATGCATTCCTTCGTTTGCAACAATGCATCCCTTGCAAATTTACACACATCTAAGAGCCTGAGAGATCCATCCAACAGCTCATTAAACCATTTCTGATGCTGTTCTTTGGCTAAGCCTTGTGTGCAAGGCAACAGGAGCAAGTTATCAACACAGTCATGCAAATCTTGAAGGCCAATGAGTTTCTGGAATAAAGATGTTGATGATGAAGAGGTTGTTTCAGAACCACTCAATCTGCTCAACTGGTCATTGAATTCTGAAATGAGTGGGTGTGATCTAGTGGGAAAGCTGTTGGATCGAAAATGGTGATGGCAGGTTTCATTGACAGGAGTGGCAGTCATTTTTACCTAAAACAAGAAAGACGTCTTGCTGTTGAATGTACAATTTTGTGTATCAATTTGCTTTGCTTTAGTTAGCATCTTCTCAATATATATGATGGGGTGAGGTGGACATTAGGAATCTCAATATTTTCAAATATCAATGAGTTGTAACATTATTTTGATCTGGATTTAGACACTCTTTCAGCATTGTCTATGCAGTGTCTCCCTCTTGCCAGCTCCCCAACTGAATATCCAGTTATTTTGAGCATCTAAATTACAGGAGCATCTTTGCAGAAGAGAACACTACATATTAGAAGCATTGAACCTGCACTCTAACTCACTATTGCAGCAATGTTTTTCCAATGTCTACTTTCACCAGCTCTCCAACTCACATTCAATCACATTTAAATTCAAAAATCAGAAGAGAATCTTCTTACATTTATTTAAAATATACGATATAACAAATGACAAGAAAAGGAAATAGCCATTATATCCAGCCTACACGCCTGCCTTTCAGGCAGATAGTCTGTACCCCTCGTGCACACATAAATATTATTAAATTATTAGTTTCATGCAATGAAAAATAATGTTTATTACAATCAGGCAGTAATTCCTAAAATCTGGAAAATTTTCTTCAGTGTATTAACTGTTGGTCATCCTGGTACTACTTACTTCCTGTAGATTTTTAATTATAAATACGTGTATCAAATTCTTCCATACTCTTTGTTCGGCCTGAAAATTATCATGTTTACAAGATAAGAGTATGTCATGGTCTCTGTTATTTCTAATGAAACTATAATTTCACCCATATTTAGTGGCAATGTTTAGTATTTAGTATATCTTTACCATGTTGGAGCTTCTTTGGACTTTCACTTTGTCCACATGCAGCAACAGCTGTCTAAAATCACACGTACAACTTAATAATTTATTTACATCATGTTTGTGCCATAGGCAGGCAAGATTTGCATATGCGACTTCTACATTTCTGATCATAATGTAGACAATTTTATTGGCTGATTCATTAAAAACATGGGTTGTCCCTACAGTCAGGATTTTCAATTGCTTAAGCACAGAAATTCAAGTAAACCATATGAGTCACAATTATTCTAGATGTGTATTAATCAATTTATTTAAGACAATCAAAATATTGACAGCTAGGATTTCATGTTTTCCTTTTCTGTTTTTATGTTCAATTCCTTGAGCTAAAACAATCTAAGGCACCAAATTTAAAATTCAATGACTCAAATTCTGTTAACTAATTTCACAAGTTCTATGTATTCAGCTAGTGAGATGACCAATTACTATATTTTTATAACCAAATTTTGTACAGCTGACTTCAGATTTTAAATTTTACGAGGTAATTTGTGAGACTGATATCCTAGAATTAATAAAGATTGAACCGTTCTTGAACTAGAAATTAATACTCTTAGAATATAATTCAATAGTGACATGGGAAAATATTTGGAGGCAGTGAATTGACTTAAAAGTAGAAGAGAAAATATGTGTTTTTCATTCGTGTATTTGTACAAAAAGAGATGGCCTATCGACTTGTATATATTTACAGCCAAAAATGGATGCCCATGATAATTTCTGAGCTAATGGTTGAGGATATTGAGAAAGGAAACTCGGGTCTTCACTAGACGCCTTGACAAACATTCAAGCACCTCTTCAACATCTTGAATGCTTGACTCCAATTTCCCCATCCAGTCCTGCACATTCTGAACATCGATGGAGTAATCACATTTGCTTGTCTTGTGACTAACAAGAGATTGTAATGCCGCATCTACCTTCTCAAAGTCATTTCCATCTGTTTCTTCACCCTCACATGCTATTCTCTTGGGGTGCACCAGCTTGGAAACTACAAACCAGCCGCTTGATTTTGATTGTAAATTTGATCCAGATATGAAGGTCAAGAGTGATTCAAAAACCAAGATAGTTCCAGACTCTAGCTCTTTTAACAAGTTAACAATGGCTAGATCTTCATTTTTCTTAGAGTTCAACTTAGTTTGCATGCCCTTTAAGACCTTCTTAATTGCCTTCTTTGCCACCTTCCTAGAGGCCAAGTATTTTTCAACCTCCCTTGCAAGCTCCATTTTATTGCCATGTCTTCTACGCAGGGTTGATTGAAGTTCACGAGTGCATTCCTTTGTTTGCAACAATGCATCCCTTGCAATACCACACACTCCAAGAGCCCGAGAGATCCATCCAACAGCTCATTAAACCGTTTCTGATTCTGCTCTTGGGCTAAGGCTTGTGAAAAAGGCAAGAGGAGCAAGTTATCAACACAGTCATGCAAATCTTGAAGGCCAATGAGTTTCTCGCTTAATGATGTTGATGATGAAAAGGTTGCTTCAGAACATCTCAATCTGCTCAATTGTTCGTTGAATTCTGACATGAGTGGGTGTGCTCTAGTGGGTAAGCTGTTAGAGCGAAAGTGGTGGTTGATAGGAGAGGCAGCCATGTTTTCCTAAAACAGGAAAGACTTCTTGCAGTTGAATGTACAATCTTGTGTAGCAATTGGCTTGCTTTGCTTTGCTTTATTTAACATCTTCTCAATAAATATGATAGGGTGAGGTGGACATAAGGAATCACAATATTTTCAAATCTCAATGAGTAGTAACATGATTTTGATCTGGATCTAGACACTCTCTCAGCATTGTCAACACAGTGTCTCCCTCTAGCGAGCTTCCCAACTCAACATCCAATTATTTTATGCTTCTTAACTTACAGGAGCATCTTTGTAGAAGATAACACTACATATTGAATTAGAAAATGATTGATAAAATATGAAGTTATTAAATTGCAATTGAAGTTAGATGACCTAATGTTTGATAAATAATTATGCCACCAATGATGCTATATATGAAGCTGGGAAATGAACTTATGGGAGACAATATTGCAGTGCCACCTGATAATAAGATATTATGTCTTATATAATTTTGTAAAACAATTACAGATAAACCAGACGTTGCAGAAATTATTGAGAGAGTGATGCCCCATTTGTTTGCTGGTGTATCCATTTATGATAGACAAGACTGCATTGTCACTTGTTCTCATAAATTGATAATCTCTCACGGATTGAAAACTTGGTCAAGTACAATAAAAGGAAACATCCTTGGAAGGAAGGTGGGTTTCACATCAAGAAAAGCCTTTCACCATGTTCCCTTTTACTGTACTAACCACCAATATTATGGTCCTACCTTTCTTTATTCAGTAGTACTACGCAAATTATTAATTTTTGCTGCTGGAAACCATAAGGATTCATATATTTCTTACAATATAAGTATGCATATGAATTTAGAAAGAAATGCATATACATAGGTTTGCAATTATGGTAAATAATTAACATAACTAAATTTTAAAAATCTATGAATTTCTAATGAGAATTTAATGGATATAGCAGACAAGACAACCTGATCGTAATTAATGTAACACATATTACACAGTTATAGTAATTTTATAATACATGTGCGCACGAGTGACATAACCATCTTGTCTCCCAAAAACTCAAGCTGAGCTATTGTTAGAATGGCTAATGCTTATTTCTTATTTGAGAACATGGTGCTGTTACCACACGTATGTTGAATATTTTATATATCAATGATCAAACTTTTATGTCATGAAGGGAAGTACTCGTGTGATTTTATAAGTTAAATCACATACACCTGTATATGATAGTTCGTTTCTTAATGATATTATTGACTTGACTATGTGATTGTTGTGCCGTAGACAGGCAAGATCTGCATAAGAGACTTCTCCATTTCTGTTCATAATGTAGAAAATTTTATAGGCTGATTCATTAATAACATGGGTTGTCTCTCAAAGGGAGACAGTCAGGATTATTAATTGCTTAAGCATACAAAATTCAAGTAAACCATGTGAGTGTCAATGATTTTAAATGTGTATTAATCAAATTATTTGAAACAGTCAGAACATTTATATCTCTTGTTTTTGTTTTTCTTTTCTGATTTTCTGTTCCAGCTCTCTAAGTGGAGGAGCTTGGTCCTCAACCAGATTCAAGCCCTGCATCCTCTTAATGCAGTGTATATCAAGGGAACCCATAGTTTAGAATGTTAAAACATCCTGAGGCACCAAATTTAAATTTCAGTGACTCAAACCACCTCCTATTATTTATTTCACAAGGTCCAATGGATTCAAGTGAGATGATCATTTACTATATTTTTATTACCAAATTTTGTACAGAGGTATTGAGACTTAAACTTTTACGTGGTATTTTGTGAGATCCAATATTCTAGAATTTATTAAAATTGAACCATTCTTGTGCTAGGAATGAATACTCAATTATTTCTTAATGAGAGTGAATTGACATAGATGTAGAAGACACGATATATTTGTATTTCATTCATTAATGTGTACAAAAAGAGAAGGTCTATCATGTAAAACTTTACAGACAAAATTCATGCCCATAATGATTTTAGGGCTAGTGGTTGAGGATGTTGAGAAAGGAAACTCGGGTTTTGACTAGATGCCTAGAAAGACATTCAAGCACCTCTTCAACATCTTCAATGCTTGACTCCAACTTTCCCATCCAGTTCTGCACATTTTGAACAAGAATGGAGTAATCGGATTTGCTTGTCTTGTGACTATTGAGAGATTGTAATGCTGAATCTGCCTTGTCAAATTCATTTGCATCTGTTTCTTCATCCTCACAGACTACCTTTTTCTGGTGCACCAGCTTGGAAACCACAAACCAACCATTTGATTTGGATTGCAACTTTGGTCCAGCTATAAAGGTCAATAGTGATTCAAAGACCAGGAAAGTTACAGCTTCTAGCTCTTTTAACAAGCTCACCATGGCTAGATCTTCATTTTTCTTACCGTTCAACTTAGTTTGCATGCCTTTTAAGGCCTTCTGCATTGCCTTTTTCACAACCTTCCTTGAGGCCAAGTATTTTTCAATCTCCCTCACAAGCTCCATTTTATTGCCATATCTTCTGCGCAGGGTTGATTGAAGTTCACGTGCGCATTCCTTTGTTTGCAACAATGCATCCCTTGCAATACCACACACATCCAAGAGCCTGAGAGATCCATCCAATAGCTCATTAAACCATTTCTGATGCTGCTCTTGAGCTAAGGCTTGAGTGCATGGCAACAACAGCAAGTTTTCAACACAGTCATGCAAACCTCGAAGGCCAATGAGTTTCTGGCTTAATGATGTTGATGATGAAGAGGTTGTTTCAGAACCTCTCACTCTGCTCAATTGTTCATTGAATTCTGAAATGAGTGGGTGTGCCCTTGTGGGAAAACTTTTGGAGCGAAAATGATGAAGGGAGGTTTGGTTGACAGGAGATGCAGCCATGTTTTCCTAAAACAAGAAAGACGTCTTGCAGTTGAATTTAAAATTCTGTGTATCAATTTGCTTTGCTTTAGTTAACATCTTCTCAATATATATGGTGGGGGTGAGGTGGACATAGGGAATCTCATTATTTTTATATATCAATGAATTGTGACATGATTTTGATTCGGATCTAGACACTCTCTCAGCATTGTTTATGCAGTGTCTCCATCATGTCAGCTTCCCAACTCAATATCAATTATTTTAAGCTTCTAAAGTCACAGGAGCATCTTTGCAGAAGATAACACATATTGAATTGGACAATGATCGATATGATATGCAACAGCGACATCCACACCATCTCTTATGTTACAACAAAAGGCAAAGCTCCTCCATCCAGTTGTGCCTGCCTGCCTTGTTGGGAACCATGGGGCTACAGCACTACACTTAATAAATTACTAATGACATTCATGCTTTTATCTGGTATAGCTACCTCATTTATTTTTGTTTCTACTAATTAAATATTGTTATTATGGTATTAACAATATTTTGAGTTGCACACATTGCATGATCCTCTGGAAGATGAATGATTTAATTATTCATGTAGTATACAGTCTTAAAAGGAAGATAATAGACTTAATCAAACCTTAAACTCATTGTTGACCTTTTTGTCTCTTTCTCACTGTCACAAAATATTCATCTTTTCTACAAAGTAGAGACCAGTAGAGAGAATTTTCATTTATATTTCCCTTTTTCTGGTAAGGACAGAAACTTTGGTGGTTAATCATCGGGGCTCTTTGAAAAATCTATGGTCACAAGTCCAGATCTCTTACTTTTAGTTGGGGACACTAAAATTGGGGAGAGTCCAATCAAGGCCAACTTCCAATCAATAACACTTTTTGGATACAATAGTTTGATCAGGATTATAATTGCTGCCTCATACTTTTTTTGCTATTCCCTTGTTCTGGATATTATTAGCACTTGTCATTCAAGGCTGATTTTTTCGAGCCAAATAAGTCTGGAACATTTTGTCATTGTTGATGCAATCTATTGAATGGTACTTTAGCTACATTTTGTCTATGCCACCTTACTCTAGTGCACTAGAGGAAATGTCAAAACTATTGAGAACGGTCTTGATTTGTTCAGAAGCATGCAAAGTTAGACCTAAAAGATATGTTCCACAATCACAAATTCGTAGAAAAAAATTGCTGTGAAATTTATGAAGTTTCTGTGGATCCATATATATATATATATATGAGATTTTAGAAGTACATATGTAACACTCTGGTTTAAGTTTAAAACATAATCAGGCACTCTAATCCTCCTTGAAATGTTGACTTGCTAGCTCTATTTTGTCCAACAATGTTCATTCTCACACCCATCTTACTTGTCTTGCAACCTGTGTAAAGTGCATCATCCGATCTCATAATACACAAAAATCGTATGACTTCTTGTTCACATGCTACACCTTTGTAATGCGCTGGTTTGGGTACAGAAGGATGCGAACATAGCAAGAGAGAAACTCCTCCCAACTTCCTTCGGGTGCCATGGTATTGTGGCCTACATCCAAGGTGAATTTAGGTTCTTTTGTGCTTTTTTACAGACTACAACAAGACCTCCTTATTGATGCCACACTCATTTAAGCGTTGGGGAAGTATAAATAAAATCACCTCTATGTCTAGTGTGAATTAAATGACTTCCAAGTAATCGCAATAAATATAGAAATCAATGAACATTCTATATCTGTACAACACAGGTCCACAACACATTCTATCTACAACAGGGCAGACTGGACAGAAGGGGGCTCTATGACCAAATTATATATACATATATACATTCAAAGTTTCTCCAATGTCCTCCTAACCTTTCCTATCTGTTATCCTTTTAACTATTTCCCCAACAACTTTTTAATCTTCTTTGTTGCGCCTTTCATCTTGATAATTAATCTGTGAAACCATAATAAAGCAAGTAAGCAATGAACTTTTTTTATTTAAAAAAAAAAGAAAAAAGCACACAATAATCAAATTCAAAGGCTAGTCTAGAAAAGTACCCAATCCTGGCAACCATATATATGTCAATAAAAGTGGGGGTGACCATGCCATTCTCGTAGCCCAATACAATTTTCCCACTGTCCCTTATTCTGGATGCTCTTACATATAACTTTTGTTCATCTCCCACATAAACTCTAACATTGACAGGACGATCTGGATTATGTTCAATGCCGAAATCGTTGTAGCACATATATATGTGATCACCAGCTGGGATTATAAATTCTTTGAATTCAAAGTTGCCAGGATCCCGGGTCACTTTCACCACCATAGTTTCGTTAGACTCATTTTCAACCTTAGTGTTCCTTGACCACAGGCTAGCCATTGAATTAATACAAGTCTCTGAGAGAGAGAGAGAGCAAAATAATCAGAGGAGAGTAGGCGCATTGATCATCTATGTATGCTTGACTTTGACGGTTCAACAAAAGCAAAACATTTTTTTATTATTATTTATTTTAAGAAACAAACACATGTACAAGAAAGAGAGAAAAAGGTTCTAACAAAAAAGCAAAACAACTTAATAATCTAAAGAAACACTTAATTATAAGGGACATTAACAACTTAATGTTCTGGTTCCAAAAAGAAAATAGTTCTGATGTTATCACTATCACTATAATCTAGTTATAATCTGATCAAATTGAGAGTTCCAATCTTTAATTTGAAAGCTTAATTTCATTTTTTGAGCATTCAACTTAATAAAATACTCACAACACAAAATCCCCCAATTAAATCAGATATGAAAGCTAGCTCTAAGATTTAAAATCTCTAATAACTCATTAAACAACCAGTTCAATTGATGGATTACTAAACCTTCACTCGATGATCTCAATTACATGATTTAATAAGAAATCTTTTAATAAATTATAATTGAAATATGAAAATTCTTGAATCAATTTTAAAAGCCTAAACATAATCATAGAATTAATTTTCCAGAAGCAATGAAAATTAAATAAAACTGAGATTAAAATTTAAATCTGGAAAGAATAGTTTTGACCACTTACTTGTGAGCGTTAAATTGGGTGTAGAAGGAGCAACAAACAAGGAAGAAAGAATTGGAGAGAATTGAGTGGAATCTCAGAATGGCTGATTTAGAGGATCAAAGCAACGAAGCATGGCCTACTTAGTACTGTATTTATAAAAACTGCAGCATAATGCTAGCCATTACTTCGTCAGCTTTGTTTTTTCAGAGCTACGTCAGCTTGCTACGTCAGCTTTGTTTTTCAGAGCTACGTCAGGTTCGTGTCATGGACATTACACACATGCCATTGACTTTGGAAAGCTGCACAGGTGTGAAAAGCAAAATAATCCATCGTAAAAGTAATATTAAAATTTTCTTAAAATAATTTAATAATAAATGTTCTAAAGGCATCAATATTACATAATTATAATAATAGTTATAAAAAAAATACGGTAGGGATACCCTGTATAATGTATTGGGCCTGGGGTCTAATCCGAAGACATCTCATAAATCCAAGGAGGGATAAACATATGATAGAGGTCAGCATTGATAAATAAAGGAATGGATTTAAGCGTTATGATTCTAGGGAAGTGATTCGAGGATGAATGCTTCCTCGACTAGGCAAAGTCGAGATCAGAAAATGCAGTCTGACATCAAGAGTAACGTTCCGGACGATTCTACTAATGAGGATAAGTATCAAGAAGGAACAAGATAAAGGGAGGTCATGAAATATCTAAAAGGAAAACTGCTGTCACTGCATTAAATGTTCTGCAGCTAACTCTCTAGCCACATTAATGAGGGAGGGATACCTAAACAATAACTTTCAGCCTTACAGCAACTACCCAAAAATTTCAGGAAGGTGCTGATAAGATAAAGATCAACATCAACAATCTGATCTACACGTGGAAGGTGGAGATCAAAGGGGAAGATAATATAAAATAGAAGAAATACCCTGAGAGAAGGGGATTGAGAAATTAAGAGAAAAACACTGTAGCAATCAAGAATTGAACTTGCAATTAAACTTGAGAGAAATATATATAAGAACTGATCTCCTCGAACTGTGCCGAGGACAATTTTCTTTAGATTAAACCAATCTATCTTCATTTTTTTGTCACCTGAATCCACTTTATTTGTTGTTTGATTCATTAAAGCCCAGTTTTACAACTCACTCTCTACAAATTCATTGTATTGGGCTTTTTGGGCCTAAGTTCATTCATCCTTTGAGCTAAGGACTCAAATCTGGTCCTTACAAATACTTATGTCCTAAATCACACTAAAGCCCTAACTTCCACTAATCCTTTTTCTCTTCTATCTTTTAACTTTTTTTTCTCTTCCTAAATCACACTAAATACTCTATATTTTTGTTATAGACCCAAATTTTAACTAAAATAATAGAGAAAGAAAAATATTGAAATCTGTGTAACTTTTAAGAACATTCAAGTTAGTGAGGATACAACTTTGCCAATTTATTACTATATTCTTAACACTTTTATGTTTTTTTTTTTTTTTTTAAATTTTAAAAATCAACTTACATGTATAACTCCTATGTATTTAGATAAGTTTTTCAAAAAAAAAGAAGAAGATTAGTTTCTTAATTTGATTGTCATTAATAACTATGAAGTAATTATTTTTGTTTTCTTTATTTTAATAATAATGAAATATATATTTGTAGTTCATTGAGATTATGGAGAACCTAATCATAATAATGATTTTGATTCAAATTCTAAACTGACTTGTGTTGAGGTATATTTTGCAAATCTTCCAATTGAGGAAACAAAAGTAGGTATGAAAAAACAAACTAAAATTTACATTTATATTAGATTTTGAATGACGTTTACAATAGGAATTTTTATTAATATTTATTTAGGTTAATTTAATTTTCAATTCTGTGTATCAATTTTCTTTCCTTTAGATAGCATATGCTCAATTTATCTGGCGGGGGTGAGGTGGACATAAGGAATCTCAATGAGGTGTGAAACATAATTTTCTCAGCATAACCTTAAAAAATTAACAGTTGAATTAAAATTTTTAATACTATGCCAACGTAGCATTTTATGCGGCATGAAATAATATAATTTTTTGTCCATTAGTCACATCAGCATTTTTTATCCATCACTTAACAGTAGGGATCATTTTCACACAATGTCAAAAAAGTTAGAGATTAAATCAACACATTTAAAAGGTTAATGACCAAATTGACACATAGCATAAATGTTAGGGATCAAATACGTAATTTACTTAAAAATACTTCTAAGAAATTTATGAAGAGGCTCTCAGCTTCACAGCACTTTGTATAATATTGATTTTGAGTCATATATATATGAAAAATTGAAGGAAAATGAATAGAATCTTAGAATGGCTGATTTATAAGCTTAAAGCAATGAAGCATAACCTATTTATTATATTTAAGACAAAATTTAGTTACAAAATTAGTTGTAACTTAAGGTTACAACCTTACTCAATATCTTTTTATTAGAAGTGAATTTTGACAAATTCATCATTGGTTACATTTTTTTTCTTATATTCTCCATACTTGCAAAATTTCTAGAAAATTAAAGATCAATAGCTATATCATCAATAAATTGTTTAAATTATAAGTTTTGTTATTTAAAATTATGTATAAGCTTATAGATTATATAGTAAATAATATCCAATTAACACAAAATTTGACATGTGAATTAAGAGTAATGAATATACAATTCAACAGTTAGATTTTCAAAATTTGTAGTAATGTTAATATTATTAAAGAAAGTTATAGCTTTAGGTTACAACCAATTTTATAACTAAACTTTGTCCTTATAATTATTTATAAAGACTATAAAAGTGGATCATCTAATCTGATAATTACATGTGCTTAATTGAAACGGTTATAGACCAAGTATCTTTAACAAGTGTTGAAAACAATGAACTACAAGACAGAAGAAGATACACATTCTCTGTTCTAGAAGGCCGTCATTTTTGAAGTATAATTTGGATTCAAGGTTGCGTTCAAAAGAATGCAACCAACCAGGATTTCATGATCAATCAGCATATCTCTCAATCGTTGCTGTCATAGCAATGACTGCAGCATCACTATCCAGTACTTCATTCATATATATGTTTTTTTTAGAGCTACATTCGCAATATTTTCATCACATTTTGAATTCATTAATGAAATTATTTTTTTGGCAATTATTAAATGCCAAGATCATGTTATTTAAAATTTATCATGAAAATACTGTAAAAATATTGTAAATATAACCTCCCTCATTTTCAGTCATATAAAGCCATTTTTACGGTCTCTATTCTCTTGCGGCGGCCAATAATGCATCCACCTTAACCATTAAGTTTTCTCTGTTCCACATGACTTTGGAATGAGCCACAAGTGGAGTGTGAAAATCCGTATAAACCTAGATGCTCCCTTTCGTTTGTACTACGGAAGGAAAGGCATTGCTGGAGCGCGTAAGCACCAGATAAAAAGTACAGAGTTGACAGTAGCTTGGTCAAATACAAGATAAGGCGAGAGCGAGTAAGCACCAAATAAAAAGTACAAAGTTGACAGTAGCTTGGTCAAATACAAGATAAGGTGCATGGGTGCAAGTGACTTAAGTGAGCACGAACAAGAAGCTAATATATTTGACAGTAGTTTGGTCAAATATATGAAAAAAATTTTCCTGTTCTTGATGATTTAATGTTGTAGGAATTATACTTAAAAAGTAATAATTTAAAAGAAACAAATATAATACATCTATCAATTAATAATTATATTATGTGCATATGTAATAAAAATCAACACTAAGATGTGAGAAATTTATCTGCTAAATTATATTATTCAAGGACCTCACAAGTAATTAGGATGCTCTCCCCAACTGGTTAGGATTAATAAGAGCTTTCTTTCCTCTTCTCTCTTCTCAGTAGGCCTTGTCAATGGGCCGGGCCGGGCCGGCCCGACCCGTTTTTATTTGGCCCATGGGTCTAATGGGCTGGGCTTAACGGGTTGTTGACTAGTCAATGGGCTGGGTCGGGCCGGGCTAGATGGAAAAACCCTAGCCCATGGCCCTACCCATGGGCAATGCCCATTTGGGCTTTAGCAGGCTGGGCTAGTGAGGTGGGTTTAATGGGTTACCCATGGGCATTTTTAACAGATCTTCAATGGGGTTATAAAAAATTTAACCAAAAAAATTATAATTATATATTATTACAAACTATCAAATTGAACAATTAAATCTACTAAAAAGATTCTATTAAAAAAAATACTAAGACATACCTCTTAAAAAGGTACTAAAATAAGATTAATTAACTTTTATTGATAAGAATAAATAAGTACATTGAATTAAATATCAACTCTTAAAGGAAATATTTGAAGAATAAAATATCAATTCTTAAAGGAAATATATGAAGAATCAAATATCAACTCATTAAGGAAAGAATTTCTTCCAACCAACGGTAAGCTTTTTTTTTTTTTAAGGAATTTCTTCTATATTTGTAACTTGTAAGGAAAGAATTGGAATTTATTAAAGGAAAGAATGACTTTCTTTCCAGAGGCACAAAGGTAGGGCAACAGTCATCTTAGTAACTTTGTTTTAAAAATCAAAACTACTAGACTAATACCAAAATATATATTTATTATGCATATTGTATCACAATCATTCCAAGTATTTAGTGGTTAGGTGTGTGGTCTTAAAGTTTTTATAATGTCTAAAGTTCAATCCCTCACCCACCCAACCACCAAATTATTTTGTTATAAATTTTGGGCAATAAGTCAGGCTAACGGGTCAGGCTACTGGGCTAGGCTAACGGGCCGGCCCACCGGACGCCCATGGGTAAAGAAACCAACCCATAGCCTGTCCCATTGGGCTACTGGGCTGCCCACGGGCTTCAATATTACCGGGCTGGACTGCCCATTAGCCTCGTGGGCTAGCGGGCTACTGGGCCAGCCCATGGGTCATGGGCTATTTGATGACTCTTACTTCTCAGACCCCTTGCAAGTGTGGCCTTGACAATATTTATAATATTCAAAAAGGACATGACCAGTTATAAAATCATTTCTATTGTAATAACAATTCGTGTAACAAATATGCTACATTCACTAATAAACAACTTCATTAATTAGATTCATTAATGAATAAGTTCATTAATGTGTCAATAATTTTGTAACTCCATACTAGCACATGGATTCATCTATCGTTCATATCCAGAATCACTATAATGACAACACCTCTTATAGAAGGCCAAGTTACTGGCAATGACATGATAGATTTATTAAGGCCAACACTCAACGTGCATGAATCTCATTATGGAAGGACTTCCGAGATTATTATGCACTAACCATCGAAAGACTAGCCCTTATTGTCTTCCATAGTCTGATCAGCAATTTTAACTTGCACCTCCTTGCCATCATGGTCCAACAATGTACCTATCAGAATAGGCTACATCATGATGGATATGGTCAAGTCAAGGACTATAATGAAATGATTCATAATCTTAGTCTACAATATCAAGTAGACATATTTCAATATTCCAATATTTTACATCATAAAAATATTGCAAAATTTCACAAGAAATTTTGAATAAGCAATTATTGATAATAGAGACATCATAAAATATCATGTTGGGCCACATTATCCTAACAAATCTGATTTTATGATAAGTGAACAAGAAGCTAATCAAATGCTTGAACTATCATTAACTTTATTTATTTATTTGAATCATTAACTTCATAACAAAAAGTTATAATAACATGATAACAATACACAAACATGTAACAAACACATTAAATTTCCTAATTATGAAATTATATAAAGTTAGGTTATATTTATACTATACATGTACCCATTCATACAAATAACATTAAAAAAATTAAAAATTAAAAAGAATATACACAATCAGTACCAGATACGAACTCAATATATATATATATATATATATATATAAGTAGAGACCTCATATAGGAGAGTATGAGGTTCTGCCATGTAGCGCTTTGTATGAGTAGTATTTCATTTATCCCTTCACGTCTCCCATCTTCTTATCAATGAAGCCAATAATGCAGAAGATTAAGAGATTTGGTTCCACCCCCTTTTCCAACTTCTTGAACTCTTCCACTTTTAATTTCACTAGACGCAAACCCGCGCGTTGTGTGTGATAATTATTTTTATGGTAGTTTTATTAAAAAAATTTTACAATTTAAACTAATCTAATAATTAGTAATGTATTTCATAATTATATTTTTATTTATTATAGGAACAATCATAAATGTAATACAGGAACAATCCAAAACACCAAAAAAATGTAAACTAAAAAAATTTAAAAAACTTAACAATAATTAATTGAACCAATATTATGATAAAATTTTGTTTTTGATAATCTATTAAGGTTATTTTCTTTGTAGAAATTATAATTTTGGCCGCCCAAAACATATTATCAAATAAACAATTATTAGCAAAATCTAAGTGTGGGGCCCAATAATTTAAGGGCCAAGCCCGATTGCTCCTGGAAAATCCGAAGGCCCAATCCGAGGAGAGCTGTGGCCCAAGCTCTACAATACAGAGCACAAAACAATTTTGGAAGGCAGCCGAGGACAGTTTGGTCCTCGGCAGATCCAAAACCCCACCGGAATAAAGGGGTAAAACTGGTATAGGGACGAATTTTGTAAGGAGATCCAAAATATCTTGGGGAAGTTACCCTTACTACCCTTCCAGATAAGACCCAACACATGACAGAGCCGTACTTTGCAGCCTTATCAACCATCCCCAACAATTCTGGGATTAGACGGATGGGACAAGTATCCGTCTTGCAAAGATTGACCCTACACGTGGACGAAGGACAATTAACGCAGAGGAGTATAAAAGAAGAAAGTAAGTAAATCTAGAGGGATCCTATCTCACCTCCGAAAAAGAAAGATCACATGGGGGAGAACATCTCAACAACACCGGACTTCACTGAAGAAAGTCCGTCGTTGGGTAACCGGGATAAGGCCTCAATGGTCCTCGGATCGACTCCGAGGAGTCCCATCCCATAGGGTGCGATGCCTTAGGGCTTAAATGTTCAAGCCCAACTCCTTTTTCTACATGAATTCCTCTAAAACCAGGATCAGGCACCGCCCCGTGACCAACGGCTAGCTTTTCAAGCCCACTCTCTACAAATCATATTGTGAGGGATCTTTCATGTGCGAGCCCAACATCCTTATTGGGCCGCCGGAGAACTGTGTCCTTACAATTGGCGCCGTCTGTGGGAAAGTTTGCGCGTTGGCGCAGGTGGCGGTGGAGTCAGCTCTCTAGCAAGCAGAAATTTCTGGGATTTCCCCCGTCTCCGGCGACATATAGTTGTTGCTCCGACGTAAGCTTCTGCTAGGGACTACGCCTCGCAGTGCTAAGGGCGCGGGCGTCTCTAGGGGCTTCCAGCCTCAGGCCAACTGTCCCCGCCTTAGTGTAGGGGCTGGTGGTTGAAAAATAAAACAAATAAAAAGATCACAAGTTTTGGACAGAACCAAGGCCTTGCATGGTCCTCGGACTCAAGCCTATGGGGAAACCAAGTACATAAAAGA